>NW_015645057.1:167937-174549 GCF_001515625.1 Sinocyclocheilus rhinocerous
TGAATCGTGAATCGAATCGATTCGCTGTCTACCCAAAGATTCACAGCCCTAATTTTTACGTATCCACAATGCTAATTGTCAGGTGTTTTTTTTTTTTTTTTAATTATGATATATCATGGCACTATGTATAGTTACACCTCTGTCCTTTCAACACTTTATATTTGTGACCCTGGACCACAAAACCAGTCTTAAGTCTCTGGGGTATATTCTCGATATTTAGATTTTTTTTTGCACCCTCAAATTCCAGATTTTCAAATAGTTGTAAACATTGTCCTATCCTAACTACATTTAGAAAAAATTACCCTTATGACTGGTTTTGTGGTCCAGGGTCACATTTCAGTAAATCAAGATAATGAGACAAAGGAGAAGATGTGTTTTTAAAGTAATAATCCACCAAAATATTTTATCTACTACCACTTTTCTCAGCAGCATTCTCAAAAAGATGGTTAAGGAATATGATAGTAATAGCAGCTTTTCATTTTGTTTTAAAACAGGGACTAACAACACTTGGACTGATGGGCAGTATTGATGTGAAGGACATTTTCTTGCGAATTATGAAGCAAACAATAAAACTGATCCAGCAAAAACAGTCAAAGGAGAGGGAAAGAGGAAGATGACTGTTCATAACCTGGAGCTTGAGAGCATTGTAATTGGTGAGTGTTTTCTCATGAAATCACATTAAATTTAGAAATAGTTTGTAGTGCGCATGTTCAGGATTTATGAATGATTGTGTTGTTTTTTGTGATGGACTGTTACTGTCTTCTAAAAAAATGTCTATTCTTTGTTAATTTACTGCTCCAGTAAATTAACACAATTCTGCTACTACATGAACCTAGAGTAGCAGATGTTTACATATAGACTGTAGATAACAGACATTTGATTAATATATCTTAGAATAGTTAACAGGAGACTTGAGACCACATGCAATACTTTAATATGTAACAAATTACACTCTGTGGCTAGTACAGAAGGTGACCTTGTGTGCACATAATTTTCATTGATGAGACCTGAGTTGGGTTTGAAGTTTAAATGTTGTTTAAAGAGGATAGAAGTCACTAGAATGATGTTTCCTTATAAAGTGTGTTGAACAGGTGGAGACTTTTGGTAAGAAACTCACATTTTTTGGTTAGAAAAGATTTCAGAACCATCTGAAGATTTGTGGTGTTCTTTTTTTCACTTCAAAGTTACATCTAACTTGCATCTAACAAAGAATGCATGACTGCATTGATGACAGTAAAAGACCCCTTAGCCCCTTCAGCATTCTACTCAGTTATTGTTTCCATTTATCTAAAGCCTTCATGTTCCCCTGTATCTTGTCTTTGTGTCCTTAGTGTTGTGGTAGAGTTGCTTCGGATGTGTTGCTGTAGAGATTGCTGTGAATAATACAGCAATTTGGTTTGTAAGCTCTGCTTTATTTGATCATGAATGAGAAATGAGAACAGGCTGTTTTAACTGGTCAACACACCCAGATACCCCCATGTAAAGTTTACATTTATTATACTTTAATGTGCAAACAAAAATTATTCGCCATTTTTTGACATCAACTATAGGCAGAGTGAAAGTACATTCTGACAAAACATAACAAAAGTGGTAAAGTACAATAGAATGTCACACAGATTTGTGTTAAGTATAGAGGACAGAAACTAATATCAGCCTACATAATTGGGGTCAAATTTGTCTTAAAGTAAGTAGATTGGAGTAAGAACCAACTGACTGCCATCTGAATTTCAGCAGGAGTTAATTAGACAAATAAAGGTTTCCATTCATTTGCCAATAGTAATATCAGAAAAAGATAAGGGTCATTGCATGGTTTCTTTCATTCCAGATCTACTTCTTGCCTTTCAGTTTTAGAAGGTAATACGTCTGATAGAACCAACTCTTGAGCTCATGGCACCCCAGTCGCTGTACCTCCTGTATTCGCCAGGTCTCAGGAGGTATTGTCTGCCTCTGTAATTAGGGTGCTCATAGAAGATCCAGTATCCATCTTGAACATTGCAAGAATGGATATCATTGTAATGGAATCGATCATAAAAGGATGGACAGTCATCAGTGAACTCCATCATCTGACCACCAAAGTCTGAACGTTCATAAATCGTTATTTTGTAGGATCCCTGATGCTACGGATTGAAAACACATTTATTTAAACATCACCGTAAGATATAATGCTAAAAAACATGTATAGACCAAGCATACTGTAAGATTTGGAATTGTAAGTAAAAGGGGAAGCCTCACTTGGGGTATCATTCGACAGGATCTGACACAATCATTGAAACCCATCCACCGTTGGTAGTCAGCATATTCGCCTTGTCGCAGAAAGTACTGGTAACCCATAAAGTGTGGCCGCTCGTATACCATCCAGTTCCCACTCTCAACCTGAATAGAGTTACAGCGATTGAAATGAGAGTGCAGGTCAGCACAGTCACTAGTGCACTCATAGGAGCGGCCCTGAAAGTTCTTGTCTTCATAGAAGATTATCTGTAACAGAGTTTTTTGTTGTTTTATTTTTATTGTATGTTATGCATTCACACACAAATAACCCCACTCCCCTTCCAGAAGTTTTGCAGATAACATTGTTTATTAAACTTACAAATATTCAATGAGACGAAGATTAGACACACCTCACCTTTCCCATTGTGTTGAATCAGTGTTGTCCTATGTTGAGAGAGGACTACTGGGATCCTTTTATATACTTTAGGAAAAGAGCCATTGTCAATGACATCAATTAACTTCAGATGTCAGCTTTTTGCTTTATTGAAAGAGTGGTCAGCTGCTGAACAACAATAGGAATTTGTATAATTTGGCAGTAGACCAAATTATTATTTGTTATTTTGTGAATGATAACAGTGCTGCTCATTAACCCCTTGTGTTCATGAATGTTTGAATTGTGATTTTAATGTAGCGCAGGATAAATACCAAATGATGCTGACGTGTTAATATAAATTTCCTCTATGCTCTTCAAGGGCAAGCTACTTGCCTTGTTATGGCATTGACATCTCCAGAGTTGTGCATGTTTTAGGTGACGTTAGATGATGTAACAGACATATTGATGCTGAAACCAAATGCAGTTATGAATTCTTTAATGGAAATATCAAATACAGTACAACACTAGTACCAAGGCTCTGTAATATGCCTCATGCTCATAAATTTCATGCCACCCATTTCTCTGATGTGTCGAGGCATGGACTACACAAGACCTCTGAACATGTCCTGTGGTATCTGGCACCAAGACATTAGCAGCAGATCCTTTTAGTCCTGCAAGTTGCAAGGTGGCGCCTCCATGGATAGGATTTGTTGGTCCAGCACATCCCACAGATGTTCAATCTGGGGAATTTGGAGGCCAAGGCAACAGCTTAAACTTTTTGTCATGTTCTTCAAACCATTCCTGAACAATTTTTGCCTTGTGCATTATGTTGCTGAAAGAGTCCACTGTCATCAGGGTACACCATTGCCATGAAGAGATATATATGGTCTGCAGCAACATTTAGGTAGGTGCTATGAGTCAAAGTAATGTCCTCATGAATGCCAGGACCCAAGGTTTCAGCAAAACATTGCCTAGAACATTGACCCATTCTGCTGCCATCCCTTGCCTAGCTAAACAATGCACACACACCTGGCCATCACCCTGATCTAAAAGAATATGTGATTTACCAAACATTCTTCCATTCTTTCATTGCTCCATGGTCCAATTTTGATGCTCACATTCCCATTGTAGGCGCTTTCAACAGTGTTCATCATGGGAACCAGTCTGCTGCTATGCTGCCCCATAAGCAACAAACTGCAATGCACTGTGTTCTGACACCGTTCTATCATGGCCTGCATCTGTCAAGTTTTTCAGAAGTTTGAGCTACAGTAGCTCTTCTGTCTGATCAGACCAGACAGGCTAGCCTTCACTCCCCATGTGCATCAGCGAGCCCTGGGTGCCCATGACTGATTGTCCTTCCTTGCACCACTTTGGGTCGGTACTAACCTATTCATACAGGGAACATCCCACAAGACTAGCCATCACTATTTGGCCCTTGACAGAGTCACTCAGATTTTTTCGCATGCCCATTTTTCATGCTTTCAACCAGTGTTGGGGGTAACGTATTACAAGTAACACGAGTTATGTAATCAGATTACTTTTTCAAGTAACTAGTAAAGTAATGTATTACTTTTTAATTTGCAAGAAAATATATTTTTCAAATAAGTAACGTTAGTTACTTTGTTTTCCCATTTATTGATTGACAGCTCTCCTGTCCACATGTTGACAGTGAAATGCAAACTCAGAATATGACCTCCGATGATCCAATTCAGCCATACTAATAAGCAAAATGACTTTAGATAAACATGACACTTGTGTTTCTTTTTCTTTCTTTTTTGTTTTTAACTGCTGAAGAGTTTTGAACTTTCTTCGTCCTATTCTTCCTATTCCAGAATGTCTGAGGCTTATTCATTTCAGTTTTGGTGTGAAAGCGCTTTTATATTAGCAAAAAATAGAACTTTTTATATTAAAAACAAATAAGCAAAAAGTAACGCAAAAGTAACATAACACATTACTTTAATATAATGTAACTCAATTAGTTACATTTTTAGTTACATTACTTCTAAAAGTAACTTTCCCCAACACTGCTTTCAACACTTAAGATTCAAGAACTGACTGTTCATTTGCTGCCTAATACATCCCACCCCTTTAAAGGTGCTTTCAGTAACTTTAATGTTGTGGCTGATCAGTGCATTTTATAATCACATTAATTTTAAATTAATTAGAGAAAATGTGATGTAAGAGCTAAAAATGCATATAAATATATAGGAAGAGTTTGGTTACAAATCGCGATAAACGCCATTTAAAAAAAATAATTGAGTTCCTGCCAAAATCAGTATTGTATCTGGTCGGTATTGAAAAGTCAATTAAAAATTTTACGTAAAATGCGATATCCACCGTGTTATTCTGTCATGTTTTCTCCCTAACTTTCCAAACCGTGACAAACGCCAGTCTCCCTTCTCTGCAGAATGCGATACATCCGCTCAACCAATCACAGCGCACCATTCCACTCATTGTAAACAGTAATGGCGGCGCTATGAATACACCAATCACAACACACACTGGCCCATACTTTGTACTTTGTGATCAACAAACAAACTTAGGGCTGCACGATAAATCGCATGTGATTGTCATGCGCATCTCGTCAGTAAAGCCGGTTCTGTGATTAATACGTGCTTCACAGCGCACCATTCCACTCATTGTAAACAGTAATGGCGGCGCTATGAATACACCCGGCATCCTAGTTTTCCTCATCTACTTTGTACTTTGTGATCAACAAACAAACAAAAAATGAATAATTTTGACGGCATTGATGAACCTGCGGTGGGGAAGAAACGTAAGCCATCGAAATCTAATAATTTACGCAGTGGTGTGTAAAGTACCTGAAAGCCATACTCAAGTAAAAGTACAGATATCTTACCAGAAAATTACTTTGGTAGAAGTTGAAGTCACCGTTTAGAATATTGCTTGAGTAAAAGTCTTAAAGTATGTGATATTTATTGTACTTAAGTACAAAAAGTATTTTTTAAATCTTAAACGTACTTAAGTATTGAAAGTAAAAGTACAAGTAAATGCAAAATGGAAAAGAAGCAAATAAATAAATATAAAAAATGTTCATGCACAGCTTGAGTAGCAAGATTGTGTTCAGTTTTAACTCTTTCTTCCATTTTGTATATTTGGGCAGGAATAAGAAACACTTCATCCGGTACTTAGTGTCTTTCATTCCAACATAAGAAAACATTTCTGGAATCTGCATCTGAAATATCATTTAGTATTTACACAGTTTAATGTATCTCAGAGGGCACATGGATGCATTTAACCTGCAGTTACAGATGCATAAATAGGCCTAATGTTTTGTTTTTAACATAAAACGTTAAATACTGATATTTGAAATAATTTAAAACATGAAAAAAATTGTCTAAATGTGAAATTAAAACCGCCAGTAGGTGTCAGCAAGTGACTGTTAATGAGTGAGTCATTGAGATTCAACCGATTCATTCAAACGACTGATTCATTCAGGAACAAAGCATTCGACTGTGTTAATGAGTGAATCACTGAATCATTTTTATCAACCGATTCGTTCAAAAAGCTGATTCATTCAATAAGTAAACACCGTCCATTGCTCAGAGACGCAGAACAGTGCTGTGTGATCTGTTTCTATTTTCAACAAAGATCTATTTCTATTTTTGTGATCTATTTTCGTTGGAAAAATTGAGCAAAAACAAGCAATATTACCTCTAAAATGTACGTCACTTATTGCTTTACTGAACTTGTATAAAATGATTATTACATGTGTTATCATGCTGATATCTGCAAAAAAACTGTACTTTTTGTGTGATATAGATTAAGTTAACTATATTAAATTGTATACATATAAAAAGCATACAGAAGCATTTTTGCCATCCATAATTTAGAATGCCTGGAATTTTGAGTTTTAATAGACTAATAAATCAACGTGCGTGCATCTGTGTGTGATTTGGTGATATAGCCTACTTGATAATGTCCGATCGCACATCATTACAACAACACTTACCATATTATCGCAAACGATGCTGTATCGCACACCCCAGACTCGACTTGAGTGGAAAATG
>NW_015645057.1:174939-183581 GCF_001515625.1 Sinocyclocheilus rhinocerous
ATAAATATAAAAAGCATTCAGAAGCATTTTTGCCGTCTACAATTTTGAATGCCTGTAATTTTGAGTTTTAATAGACTAATAAATCAACGTGCGTGCAATCTGTGTGTGATTTTGTGATATAGCCTACTTGATAATGTCAGATCGCACATCATTACAACAACACTTACCATATTATCGCAGAAGATATACTGTATATCGCACACCCCAGCCTCGACTTTAGTGGAAAATGAATCCGCGGTTGTGCGCGCACTTGTTTGCACGTGAGCAATGGTGTTTTTAACTTGCAAGCGCCAGACCACTGATTCGTCAGACCTGCTTTCCTGCAGTCTGTGCTCTTCTGACTTCTGACTATTTTGTAGTAAGTAACGAATATGCTTCGGGGAAATGTATCGGAGTAAAAGTATACATTTTAATTAGGAAATGTAGTGGAGTAAAAGTAAAAGTTGGCTGAAATATAAAAACTCAAGTAAAGTACAGATACTCCCAAAAAATACTTAAGTACTGTAATGAAGTATTATTACTTCGTTACATTACACCACTGCATTTACGTGAGGAGATTAAGATGAGGCACTCGGGAGGAGGAAAAATGCCGGCTGTTGCTTGTTCTCACACGACAGCATCAAACTTCTGTCATGCTGACACATTGACCCCAAGGGATCTTTTGAAAAACTTTCAATTGTTTTACTCAGTCAACGAAAACCGAGCAGGACCAAGCCATTTTACAGCTGATCGCCGTCAAAAAAGTTCAGCGACAGATCGCTGTATAAGCGCCTCTCAGTTCAAACGGCAGCACAATCATCCCTTCCTCTTTACTAATAGTTTTAACGCGAAATAAACATGAATGAACATCTCATGCCTCATGTAATCGCTCAATCAGTGTTTCAACCGCGGAAAGACGACAATAAAACAGCTTATAAACAAAATGTAATGTAGCATTTCCTTTACCTCAGGCAGTCATCAACTGTCCACAGCTCGTTAGTTCGCTATAAATAAAGTCTAGAGAAGAGCATTTCGCGAAATATTAGACTATACTCATTATATTTTACTTTACCTGTTAGTGATGTCTTAATTATTTAATGTTTAAATAAATCTGTTTTGAAACGAGTTATGAGAGGCACTGTGTAAATTAATATATTTCAACAACAAATAATTTTTTTATAATTTTATATATTTATTTATTTACTGTGGCTCGACTATAAAGATAAAGACCCTCCTCAGAAAGTGCCGTGTCCCATGAAATTTGTGTGGTTGTAGACCATGAAGCATCCACTCTCTACTCTGCAGTAGCAGCAGTGACTCATGTAGGGGAACGTCATGTATATTGTTTTCTTGAAATTTTTTTATAATTTAGAAGTTCATTTTAAAAAACTGCATTATGTGCAATTTACATGTTTTCATACATATATATATAAGTTGAGTGTTGCTTGTTATATTTAAAAATAAATAGTAATTAAATTTAAGTTTGGGCTCTGTTGTTAACTGTAACCTTATAGTAGGCCTAATGTAAAAGGGCTCACTGTAGTTTAGAGCATAAGCCGAGGTAGATTTTCATCCCTAAGAAACTTTGAATTATAACTGAATTTATTTAAAGAAAGAGCAATTTGCTCAGTAAACCACTGTTTAATAAAAAAATTTTTTTTTAAAGTTTTTCCCCCTGCTGTACTGATGCCGTACCGAACCATGACATCAAAACCGAGGTACGTACCGAACTGTCATGTTTGTGTACCGTTACACCCCTACTTTTTATTTGGTTTGATTAATTTATTTTGATTAGGAATACAGTTGTTATTTATATTTAAGTTGTATTTTAAAAATATGACTCTCTACTCTGCAGTAGCAGCAGTGACTCATGTAGGGGAACGTCATGTATATTGTTTTCTTGAAATGTGCTGAAGGAGAATATTCTTATTTGTTATTTCAATAAAAGATGCAGTTATGAGTAAAAGACCTATAATGTGAAGTTATGGCCATTAATCGGTCATTGTGCTACTATGCCATAAAATGCTATGCAGTTAGATTTCTTTATATTGTACGGAGGTGTCTGACATAATGGCTTAATATATTATTTGTAGTAAGGCAGATTATTCTTTTTTGTAGTTGACTCAAATGTGAGAATTGTCATTATTTGAAAACATAACATTTGTGGTGCTGCATGGAAAAATTAAAAGGTGGCCTTGATGGCGTTACTTTCGACAGTAACTTAACAATTGTGACACTGAATGAGGTGCTATGAATATGGAGCAAAATAGGGCCTCAAACTCTGGACAAACAGAAAGCATGTTTATTTAATGGGTTAGTTCACCCAAAAATGAAAATCCTGTCATCACATACTCTCATGTCATTACAAACACAAGACTTTCGGTTATCTTTGAAACACAAATTAAGATATTTTTTAGCAAAACCTTAGATTGCTGTCTCTTCGTTGAAAGTCCATTTCTCCAAAACTTTTACACTTCAAAAGTTCATAAAGCTTTCATGAAAGAAATCCATATAAATTGAGCGGTCTCTTCTTCTGAAGAGACATGACTGCTTTATATGATGAACAGATTTAATTTAGGCTTTTATTTACATATTAATATTGATTAATGCATATAGACCACATCAAATGTGCAGGCTTGAAATTGCGACAATTTTGTTTGCATATGCTCCTGAAATTTAATCTGTGTGACCTCAAAAATATATTTGGGAGCAATTTTGTGAGTGCAAATAATTGTTGATGTACGACCTAATTTCGTTTCCCTACAAAATGTTTGCTAATTACTGCACAGTATGTACCTGCTATGAGCTGATACAAGACGGGTCCACCATTATATCCAATGTTACAAAACCAATTAAACTTCATCTTTACATTCTTAACTTTAATGCAGATTTTAGATTGGTTAATATTAGCCATCAGTCACTCCCTTTCACTAACACTGCGGTCCGTTGTCACGTGACCGGGAGCTAACTCGGAACCGGAACTGGACATTTTTTGTTGTTGTTGCTCCAAACAGTTTTTTGTTTTATTTTGGCTGATCTCTTTTCCAGATTTGCACAAACTGTATTGCAGTCATTTTCCAAAATGTCATTTATGTGGAAATATTATGAAATTGGACATTAACAGAGGCCACAGACATTGAAGATGGATGCAAGGAGGAGAAAACACTGTAGCAGGCAGAGCTAGATCACTGCTTGCAATGAGTGACATATTGGAAGAAAATCTTAAATATTGAATTAGGAGTGGGGGTTTATATGAATGTATCTCTGGGTATCTTTCTGACGTTCTTCAGAAAATTTTAGATGGTATTTTATTTTCATCTTGCCTCTGTATAATGCATATTGAAGTAGTATTTATAAACTGCTTTGTTTGCAGCAGTAACCAAGGAAATGCTGTATTGCTGCTATTCCATAAATACCACCTGCTGTCAGAAAGTGAATTTGCATTCTCATTCAGCCAGTCTGCTGTTTTTGTGTTGTGCAGATATATTTCATGTAGCATATTTTCACAAAGCTGAAGTCAGAGCATTCTGTTTTTGCTTCAGATTTTGAAATTATACAATTTAAATCAGAAACTGCTCATGTATTAAAATGCAGTGGTTGCCTCTAATTTTTAAATAGCTACAGATAGTTCGGCCTGTAATAGAGATAACAAACATCTTGTTCATATACTCATATTTTCATTCTTTCTTGTCTCTTGGTTAAAAAAATAAAATAAAAATAATATATATATATATATATATATCATTTGCTTGTAAAACAACACCAATTGGAATCAACCATGAAAAATCCATATCGGTCCATCACTAACAAGAAATGCCAGGACAAGTGTGTGGCAAAGAATTCAGGATCAGGTTAAATTTTTGAAGCTTTTAATCCTCAGGATGTTGTCGGCCGTTCTGCTCAATTGGCAGTTGTGGTGTTCCTTAATTTTCAGTGGGTGCCCCTAAATTTTTGCTGGTGCTCTTAACTTTTTGAAGTTCAATTTTAAAAGTTAATTTCGAACCCTGAATATGGTAAACGGAAACTCAATTAGGTTTATCGATGCATATCACGCAGGCACTTTGGGACTTCCACAAGAACATAGATGTGGGGTGCTATCAAATACAAAATGCTGAGGGACGGGCTGAAAATTTGTGAAGTCTTTCTTTTTTTTCCCCTTATTTGGAAACTGAAGGAAATGGAAAAGTGGATTTCTTTTTCTTTTGCTGTTAGAGCCATGAGCTTGATTGACAGGCGATCTGTCTGATCATAACGCCAAATCTGACATTTTGTCTGACAAACAAACCAGACAGGAGAGTAGATTTATGTCGGTAACATGAACTTGAAAAATGGTGTGAACTGACGTCTTTCCGTGGTTGAAACAAGATACCTTATGATGTTCATTCATGTTTATTTCGTGCTATGACTAGTAAAGAAGAAGAGATGATCGGTTCACATGCCGCTTGAACTGAGGTGCTACAGCGATCTGTCATGACACATTAAAGAGCCACAAAACGGTATTTATTGTTTGAATTTCTTTAAAAATGGAAAAATTTGAAAGCTGAGACTTTGTTTCATACTAAAAGTAATCTTGCTTTGTCTTTGTCGGCGCGTTGTCACTTTCCTCTTTGCTCTTTGCTCCGCAATATATTTTTCACTTTGTGAGAACATAATGTATGATGTGAGAGTGCCATGGCTTGTTAGACTTAGCAACTAAGGTGGGCGGGTTTTTGTGAAGGGTCAATTGATATCCAAATTAAATAACACAAATGTTTCAATAATATTATTCAGTTGGATTTAACTATTATTCATAGCTTGGCTGTACTCATAACTTGAATAGCATTGTGTTCTTTTATATTTTAGTATTTTATGTTATTTGAAAGTTTGTCATAGGATATTTTTATGTGGATTATTCATTAATACAGATCAAATATTTGCATTAAAGAATGTTCAAAACAAATGTTTAGTGTTGAAGAGAAATTATTTTATTGACCCTTTAGAACACTAGTACCAGGAGTCCATGATGCGCCTCATGCTCATGAATCTCATGCCACCCATATTGCTGAAGCTCCTGTACTCTCCAGGCCTGAAGTACCACATCCTGCCTCTGTATTGGGGCTGCTCATACATGAGCCAGTGGCCGTCCATCACATGGCAGGACTGGCAGTGAGACATGCGGTAACGGTCCATGATGTTGTCACAATCATCCATCATCTCATGCATCTGACCCATGAAGTTCTCCCTCTCATAGATCCTCATTCTGTAGGATCCCCTGTGCTGTAGTGAAGAAGTTGTCATCGGGTGATTTAGTTTTAGTAGTTTATAGTGTCTATTCTGAATTTTGATTTTTTTTTTAAAATTAAAATAAAGTTCATTTATTACAAATGCAAAATGTTCATGGAGCTCACCATAGGGATCATACGGCAGGATCTGATGCAGTCATTCATTCCAAACATAGACATGTAATCGGCATAGTCTCCCCTCCTAAAGAAATACTGATTTCCCATATAGTTGGGACGATCATACATCATCCAGCATCCACTCTCCACTTTGCAGGAGTGACAGCGGCTCATGTAGGAGGAGAAGTCACCACAGTCGCTCATACACTCATAAGAGCGACCCTGGAAGTTCCTGTCCTCGTAAAAGATGACCTGGGACAAACATAAAAATGTTCAGTATTGACTGAATTACTATTTATCAACACTATATTAAACATTACCCAACACAATATCCAATTGAATTTTCAAAAACAATTTGTTGTATTGAAATTGGAGTGCTTTTGTTCTATATCAGTAAGACAAGAAAAGCAATCAGTTATCAGAAAAGCAAACAAATCATGTAGTTTAGTAAGGTGTTGAGGAATTGGTTATTTTTTGGTCTTGACTTACCTTTCCGTGCATGGTTGCTGTTGTGGTTATTCCAAATTTGCTACTATAATGACAGCCTGCTGCCTTATTTATACTATATGGACTCCGAAAGAATTTGTATTCCTGTTGTTTAAAAAGACCTTAGTCAGCTGCATGGTGTAGTGTGTTGTACAGTTTGCTACTGCAGACCTGAAAGGGTTATTATTTCAAGCCTTGTGGTGGAGAATATTAGAAATTTCTGCTTGTAAAGCAATTCCAGTGACAAGATCGCACACTACAGCCAAAATACAGGTTGTACTAAGTATGCTTTTGTAACCTGGGCCTGTGGAGGAAGTTAACAAACCTGTATATTTATTATGTTTCTTTTTAATGTGAACTATAATAGGATTTTTTTTTCCTTTTACTTGTTTGAGTGTTAGGAACAGAGTGACTCTTGCTATAATGCCCTGCACGGGCCTTAAATGTAGGCCCTAGCCTGGCCCTGGCCTGAGACTCTTAGGCCCTAGCCTGGCCCTTGTCTGACAGCTTATCAGAATTCTCGGCCCGAGTTCGACTGGAGCCTGTGATGTTTTTTTTGTCCTCTCCATTACACAGTCTACTGTTGCACCCATTAAAATAGTTCAATTTTGTTTTTAATGGCAAAATGGTTATATTTCTTTTCGTTTACCACATGTTTGATAAATTTAGCCTTCTCAAATCAACACTTGACTTTCCTACAATAAAATTCATAGATATAACACTTCAAGCTTATCACAATGTTTGTTTAAATGTTTAACCTACATAAATGTGGTCTGTTAGGTGCATATCTAAGTGTTTGTGCGGATTGTGGAAGCTAAATATATACTAAACCATAATGAGCCTTTAAATATAGGCCTATAAGGTAGCTAGCCATTCCACGCTCACGGAGACAGAGACTGTTTGTTTTCTTTATTTTGCTTAATGCATAGAGGTGCAATCACTTTCATTTTCCCCCCAGTAACAGTAGAAACAACTTAAAATGTGCCGTCATTTTTGCTCATACAGATAAGAGTAATAAATCATTTGAAACTATAAAGTCAACTTTTATTTGTGTACAATCAACAAAATGTTGTGCTTTAGTAAAATAAAGACAAACAGTCTCTGTCTCCGTGAGCGTGGAATGGCTAGCTACCTTATAGGCCTATATTTAAAGGCTCATTATGGTTTAGTATATATTTATACTAAGTAATTAGCACAAACACTTAGATATGCACCTAACAGACCACATTTATGTAGGTTAAACATTTAAACAAACTTTTGCGCAGCGCAGAGTAACGCGCCGTGTGTGTGTATTATTATATTATATTATTGTTGCTGCAGCCGCCGCCATGTCGTGGAGATGCTGTGTGTTTCGTTGGGAAAGCGAAAATACTTTTGTTTGGCATTCCAAAAGAGGACACAACTAGATATCAGTGGTTAAGTTGTATTTACAACACTGTTCCAGAACTAGTTCAAACCAAATATTTGTGTGTGTGCAACACGTGTTTCAGAAAGGCGGGGCATAGAGGAGCAACAATAATGTACAGTATGTGGAAAATAATGTGTTTTTTGAACCTTAAACCGCATAAACACATTGCATTACACCAAATAATGTTCTTTTTAGCAACGTCATATGACCCCTTCAATCCAGTTCTTCTTTCTTCTATAACTTTTCCAGCTGCACTCAAGGCTCGCTACTGCTGCTGGTGGGGACACTAAACACTGTGCGAGCCAGTTTTGACAGTCATGGTAGCCTGGTCTTGTGTTGTTTCCACCAGCGCAGCTCATCTTTTCCATCACCTTAATTGATGAATGCCTAAAATATAAAAAGGAGAAGCCTAAATAGCCCTATGCCCAGCCCGCGTGTGAGCTATGACATGAAAACTGGCCTGAAGCCCGGCCCCAGGGGTGTAAATAAGTCGGGCCCCGTTGGGCTCTGAGATCTTGCTAGCACTCATAACAAAAATTTATATTCTTATATTGCTGTTATGAGAAGAGCTCTAAATCAAATGTTTAAACTTTGTCACTAGAACTTAAAAACATTTAGCTATAACAATTGATAATTTGTAGTTCTGGGAATAGATTGTTGATGGTTATCTTGTTTTTAAAGAAGGCTGTCAGCAGTTAATTGGAAGAGTTGAGGGAGACATAACATGGCAGAGCAGAGAATGCCTTTAATAGTTTGCAAGAATCCGTGTATCATTCGATAATTCGTTTTTTGATTTAATATTGAAAGTAGAAAAATTAGAAAATGACTCCTTTTTCGTTTTTTCGTTTTTTTTCCAAAAAACGAGAATTCATTTTTCGTTCAGGGGTAGAAAAATGAATAAACAGCTTGAATATTCGATTTCTACACGTGGGCGGGAATTAAATGCCCCTTTCTGCTGATTGGTCAGCCGAAGATCAAACCGTGCCGTCATCAGTTCTTCCGCAGTATCACGCATAATAGTAGTCCTCTGCTGCTGCAGTTGTACGGATTCTTTTTTTAAATCAATTTTTTATTGTTTTGACATTGTTTAATATACAGAATAACACAGACAAACAATCAGCTTTGCAACAGAAAAAACAAACAAAAAACAAAAACATGATAAATGAAATAGAAGTATATCTATAAAAAAATATATAATAATAATAATAAGTTGTACGGATTCTTAACACATTTATTGCGACTACATTTAATCTTTTTTCATCAAACAAACAGGCTAATGAATAGCTCGACACAACTCATACCGGGGCAGAGTCTAGACAGGGCTTTCTTCTGTGTAGATATAAATTATATTTGCATCAGCTGGGCATGGCAGGGTATGATATGACAGCTGT
>NW_015645057.1:184113-211977 GCF_001515625.1 Sinocyclocheilus rhinocerous
ATTTATAGTCGTATGGTAAAATGTATATTTTTAATTGTGTAACGTTACGTTCAGTTCAAAATAACTACAAAATGCCTTTGAAAAATAAAGAGAACAACAGAATGCGCTGCACGTCTCGGTCTCCTTGAGCATCTTTCTGGCACATGCCACACACATGAACCACAGCGAATATTTGTATTTTAAAAGGCTTAATTTAGATTATTTGACGTTAAATGCATCATATAAGTCACTTTGGAATAAATCACAGTAGGCCTATGTATCATGAATGCAAGCACTGTTGATCTTGCTGTTGTTGTATGACCCACTAGATGTCTTGAACTCTACAAGACCTCCGAAGGTGTCTTGTGCTATCTGGCACCAAGACATTAGCAGTAGATCCTTCATGTCCTGTAGGTTGCAAGGTGGAGCCACGTGGATCAGATTTGTTGGTTCAGCACATAGATGCTCAGTTGGATTAAGATCTGGTGAATTTGGAGGCTAGGGCAACACCTTTAACTCTTCATCATGTCCTTCAAACCATTCCTGAACAATGTGTGCAGTGTGCATTGTCCTGCTGAAAGAGGCCACTTCCACTAGGGAACACCATTGAGGGGTGTACCTGGTCTGCAACAATGTTTAGGTAGGTAGCATGTCAAATTTACGCCCACATGAATGGCCAGACCCAGGGTTTTCCAGCAGAACATTGCATCACATTCCCTCCACCGTCTTGTCGTCTCTCAGTGCATCCTGGTGCCATCACTTCCTCAGGTAAATGAAACACATCTACATGGCCACATGATGTAAAAGGAAACAATTCTCATCGGATGATGTTACCTTCTTCCACTTTTCCAAGGTCCAGTTTTGATGCTTGCATGGTCATTGTATGCGCATTCAACGGTGGACAGGGATCATCATGGGTACTCTGGTTGGTCTGCGGCTATGCAGCCCCATACGCAGCAGAGTGTGATGCACTGTGTTTGTGACACATTCCTCCCATAACTATCATTAAAATTTTGTATGACTTGTGCCACAGTATAGACCTTCTGTTGGTTCGGACCAGACATAATAGTCTTTGTTGCTCTCATGCATCTATGAGCCCAACACCCTGTTGCCGGTTTGCGGTTTGTCCTTCCTCGGACTTCTGTTGGTAAATTCTCAGCACTGCAAACCAGGAGCATCCCACAAGCCTTGCTGTTTTAGAGATACTCTGAAATGAAATGAACTTTCCCTAATCTTTTGAGAGATTTGGGAGAAAGTAAAGAGAGCAGAGGGTATTCCTGTCTCTTCTGGCTGAATTCATATTTCAGCCAGATCCAGGATATTAAAAAAATTACTGGTGATGACGAGTAATTTTTATGATTTTTTTATATGTACTTTTTCTTTTATATCCTCAGTCAATTTTTGAACTTGTTTTTATTTGCCTACAATGAGGCAAATAAAGGACTTGTTTTGAAGACTTGGTTCCAGGATTTTTTCTCTTAAAGGGATAGTTCAGCCAAAATTGAAAAATCTATTTCTTTCTTCTCTTGAACACAAAAGAAGATATTTGAAGATTGTTGGTAACAGTTGCTGGTAGCCATTGATTACCAACATTCTTCAAAATATCTTCATTTGTCTTCAACAGAAGAAATAACTTCATACAAGTTTGGAATGGGTGAATAAATGATGACAGAATTTATTTTAGGGTGAAATATCCTTTTAATTTAACAAAGCAATACAAAAATCCATAAACATGAATTAAGGTGTGTGTTTCTGTCACAACAGTTATCATTCCTGTTGGCTGTTTGGGGTCATACTCCTGGATTTGCAACTGTTCCAGCTTGTGTGCATGTCTTTCTGTCTATAGTGTTTGCTTTTTTTGGTATTGTTGTCCCTGTTATCTCTTTCTTGTCTTACCAGCCCATGCCTCACAACCTGTTCTGGCCACAGCCACAATTTTCCAGTTCCTGCACCAGCCTCAGATACTTCTACTACTCATGAGATTGCTGAACCATCTACAATTACTGCTGATATTGTATAGGTCTATAAGCCGATAGTCTGTGTCTTACGGTCACAGGCCATGGGCTTGCATTGTCACTTTTTGTGCCCTTTACCATGCCAAGTTCATGACATATATATATATATATATATATAATTTATTTTATTTTTTTCCCACCCCACAATATGACCTAACTGTGATATGTCACATGCAGAGCGTTGTGGACATTGACTGTTCTACAGTATGTATGCAAATTGACCGTGTGCGATGTGGTCTGAGGTGGTACAGCCATTACTTCTGGCATGACTTCATGTTAGATTCATTAGCATATTTATAGGTCAACCATTTTATGCACTATATATATATATATATATATATATATAAAGATGGTCTGACCCAAACTGAGTGAAGATTAGTTTAGTTTGGAACTAGATTGGATGTATATTGAGTGAAGTTGTAAGATTTCTTTTTTTTTTTGACCACTAAGTGATGTTATTGTTTATTTATTTGATAGGGACAAAGCATGTTAATGAACATTTGTAATAATACAGAATGTAAACAAGCCGGATTATAGCAACATTTCTAATTTACATCCACAGTCCCTAGGCAGGTACACATAAAGACACAGACTCAAATACACATACAACAGTACATAAAAGACTAATACCCCAACACATATGTAAAATATTTACACAACTGATTCGCCATGCTGTCTCCAACTTAGTCAAGTACCCACAGGCCATCATTTTTATTATGTTTTACTAGATTTCATTTCAGTACATAAAAAAAAAAAAACTAAACAAAGGTGTTTTAGAGAGTTGTTCAAAAGTACTTTATTGTCAAGTAACAATTTTTCTCACATTAATAGAATGTACTTTTTAATAGAAGGAATCATTGATACGCCTCATGCTCGTGAACCTCATGCCACCCATATCTCTGAAGCTCTTGTACTCTCCAGGCCTGAAGTATGACATCTTGCCTCTGTATTGGGGCTGCTCATACATGAGCCAGTGGCCGTCCATCACATGGCAGGACTGGCAGTGAGACATATGGTAACGGTCCATGATGTTGTCACAGTCATCCATCATCTTGTACATCTGACCCATGAAGTTCTCCCTCTCGTAGATTCTCATTCTAAAGGATCCCCTGTGCTGCAAATATATAAACAGAAATGTAAAAATTGTGCTAAATTATTGTAAGAGCATTTAGCAACCAACTCTGTGGCAAGTCAAGTATGTAGCATTCTCTTACCATAGGGATCATACGGCAGGATCTGATGCAGTCGCTCATTCCAAACATAGACATGTAATCAGTATAGTCTCCCCTCCTAAAGAAATACTGATTTCCCATGTAGTTAGGATGGTCGTACATCATGAAGCAGCCACTCTCCACTCTGCAAGAGTGGCAGCGGCTCATGTAGGGGGACATGTCAGCACAGTCGCTTGTGCACTCATAAGAGCGACCCTTGAAGTCCCTGTCCTCGTAGAAGATGACCTGATGAGATTAAACATGAGGTTACTAGTAATTCTGAGGTACGCATTTCAATAAATCTTGCATTCTACTGAAGAGAGAAAAGGAAATTTTGTTATTTCATTGTCATTACTTACCTTGCACATGCTCATGGCTGTTGTAGTCATTTTTTAAACGGATTTGATGCTCTTCCGTTTACACTGCTTTGTCCTCCTGCCAGGTCTCACCCCTACTTTTATACCCAAGCGAATTGAATAAAACTGTGTGCTTGCTATTGAGATTGAGGACAACCTCCTGACTCAGCAGATCAGTATGGAAGCATTCAGAGTGCATTCATTGTGGTACATTTTGACATAACCTACAGTTTGTATACGCTTTCCACAATAACGTTTTTCAGACATTTTGAAATACTGCTTTTCAATGTCTTTCTTTTTGTAAAACACAATGTTGATCTGTTAAACAGGGCTTGTTTATATAGCTACTGCATAACTATTGATTGTTTAAACCTGTTGTGTGATTAGCTTTTTAACTCCTAAATAATGCTTTAAAGGGGTCATATGATGCAATTTAATTTTTTCCTTTCTCTTTGGAGTGTTACAAGCTCTTGGTGCATAAAGAAGATCTGTAAAGTTGCAAAGACTAAAGTCTCAAATCCAAAGAGATATTCTTTATAAAAGTTAAGAGTCAGCCACACCTACCTAAAACGGCTCGTTCGAACACGCCCCCACAGTAATAAACTATTAATACTAGAAAAAATACCATTATTAAAATTCCTCTGTTTGGAGATTCTAATACCTCAACATTTCAAAAACAATGACACAGCACAGATGTTTGGTAAATTTGAACTTTGAACACATCAGCTCTCAGTCAAAATAACTGATTTCCCTTTTCCCAATATTTGTAATTTTAAGTGAAATGCTACTAATGTATATTGTAAGAAGATCACAAGCGGCTACATACATTATCTTTTTAAAAAGTTTATTTATTTAGTGAAGTACCACTGATACTTAAAAATAAAAACAATAGTACATCTTTTGAGATGCTGATTCATTCCTTTTAAAGCACACAAATGTCTCATTGCTTCTTTTGTGTTCCAAAATAGATTATCTTCTACTAGGACAGGAACTTCCAGGGTCGCTCTTATGAGTGCATGAATGACTGTGCTGGTTTTTCCTCCTACATGAACTGCTGTCACTCTTGCAGAATAGAGAGCGTATGCTGGATGATGTACGATCATCCCAACTACATGGGAAATCAGTATTTCTTTAGGAGGGGAGACTATGCTGATTACATATCTATTTTTGGAATGAGTGAATGCATCAGGTCCTGCTGTATCATCCCTATGGTAACAGAATAATGCATACAACTTTACTCCCCATAAAGCTGTTCACTAAATGCTCTTATACCAATTTAGCACAGACTGTAAATTTCTATTCATACCTTTGCAGCACATGGGATCCTTCAGAATGAGGATTTACGAGAGGGAGAACTTCATGGGTCAGATGTACGAGATGATGGATGACTGTGACAGTATCATGGACCGTTACCGCATGCCTCACTGCCAGTCCTGCCATGTGATGGACGGCCACTGGCTCATTATTGAGCAGCCCCACTACAGAGGCAGAATGTGGCACTTCAGGCCTGGAGAGTACAGGAGCTTCAGCAATATGGGTGGCATGAGATTCATGAGCATGAGGCGCATCAATGATTCTTATTTTTTAAATGTAGATTGCGCAGATTTTTCTTGAAAAAGGTGGTATTAAAATAAAGTACAGTTCAACCAGTGCCTAAATTTAAGGTGCACCCAGTATTTTTTTTTTTATATATAAATAAACAGAAGTGAAGTTTTTTACAAAACCAAAAGGCTTTTTTGTTAATGGACCTGATGTCCTGAGTTCACATAACTAGCTACTTCTTGCAATTTGACAGATCTGCTAACATTAATAACAAAACAACATTAAATATACATAGCGTGATGCATTGGTTCAGTGTTATTTACAAATCATAAAAAGAATATGAAAACAATCCAAAAAAATGAGGATAAGAAGCAAAATTAAATGCCCAAAGCAGTCCCTATTGGAGCAATAAGACATACTGCAGTGATCCGCAGCTCCCACAACTCTGAGCCTAGGACAAACTTTATTTTGTTATTTTTAGTTGATGTTGATTTATGAAAACCACAAAATAAAAATAGGAATATTTGGTTGATATCACTGTAAAGTAAAGTAAACTAAAAATAGTTAGATTATGTGATGTACAGATTTCACTAGACAAATATTTTTACTTTAAGATTAAGGTCGCTGACTTTAAACTTTTTTTTGGCAGTAATGTTTGTAGGTTTTATGCAAAATATCTCAGTCTTTTGTGTCAGTGAAACTTAATTAAGAATGGATGGACAAACACAGGGATGGGCAATGTCGGTCCTGGAATGCCGCTGTCCTGCAGAGTTTAGCTCTAATCCTGAAGGAAAAAAAAAAAAAAAACTCACCTGCCGGTAGCCTTAGTAATTCTGAAGACATTGATTAGCTTGTTCAGGTGTGTTTGATTAAGGTTGGAGCTAAACTCCATGACCGACATTGCCTATCTCCGGACTAACAGATAAAATGATCGTCTCATTTTTATTTTCTATGTTTGGCCTGTAGGTGTCAGTATAGTGTCAAACATGAGGTAAATTAGAGCCAGTCAAACATAACTGATTGCACCTTTAATCAGTTTGTGTGATACAATGAACAAATGCTGATGTCTCTGTCATCAGCAGTCCACCATGGAAATCCACCAAGGACTGAACTGTGTTTTTAATTTTGGAGAAGAGACTACACTGGTATGCTGGCCTTTTTCCCAATAGGCCGAGTCACCTGGCATACTATGACCTCTCCAACATCAAGCACTCAGATCAGTGTCACAGCCTTGCTCTGGCTCACTTGAGGATTTTCTAATTTGCATAGATGAGTAAAAAATAGTTTTGTTCTCTGCAGAACCTTTAAATTGTACTCAAAAGTCTTGTTTTCCTGCGCTTCTTAATCCATATGCCTGCTTTGACTTAAAGGGTTTTTTCCCTTAAGGGTTGGTGTTTTGGAGTGAGGCTGCTCAGATGATGTGATACTGCCTTTGAACCAGCTTTGAAATCAGGGTGTCAAACTAGAGAGAGCTGATTATATCTCTATCCTTACAGTGGTGCATCATGTTTTAAAACATCTAGAGGATCCCAAGGCTTATGCCAGGTTGCTTTCTTGATCTGAGCTCGGTTTTTAATACCGTGCAGCCACACCTTATGCTCTCCAAACTAAATAGTATGGCTGTTAATCCATATGTGACCCTGGACCCAGGCAGTGCGCTTGCGCTTACAATGACTTACAATGACTTACAAAGATACATAACAGCTACAAGTGTATGCACTACTTGCTTTATGCAAGCACTATATAGGATAAATCACTATACAGGATTTACCCTATTATACTTTATCGACACGAATTGATAGGTGAAACAACAAACAGCCAAGTGTTGGGGTGGGCAAACGATGCAATTCATTCTGGGGTAATCTTAATGTTTAAGTAGTAATACTTACATTTTTAGAGTATAAAATCAACAGTCTTCTCCAAAGGCGAGATCTTCGAGCAGCTACCCGACATATCCTTTGTGCAGATATTACAAACGCTGAGGAAAACCATACTAGATTGTTGAGTTAGTGATGCTATGAGGTGTTAGTGCACCTGGCCCTCTTTTTTATTATTATTATTGCCGAACTTATAATTACATAAAAGATCAGGGAAAGATGGTTGTATCTAACAATGAACAATCATAATGGCATATATTATATTAGTGTTATATTACATCCCTACTGTGTTATTCCTCTGTATGTCTGCACTATGTACTTTCTTCTGCACTGGAAGCTCCTGTCGTCACGTCAAATTCCTTGTGTGTGTAAACATACTTGGTAATAAAGCTATTCTGATTCTGATAAAACAAAAATTCATGTGTTCATCATAGTATGAGATAATATACAAAGAAAAAAGCACAGTGACAAGGTTAAATATCTTTGAATAATTCATCATGATGCATTTTTTTAGAAGCCTGAGGGATGAAACGAGAGTTAAATTCAACAAGAAAAAGAATAAAACAAAGGAGATTTAAGCCACTTTTGCTTGTGGATAAAACATTTTGCACAAAATAATTAACAAGATATTCAAGAGATAACGATTTTGGCTTTTCGTAATACATTTTTTAAAAATGCTTTAAGGATAAAACTTGATCACATTAGTGGAGTTAAAAATATAAGAACTTAAATCAACCCAAAATGTATTGGCTATACTACAATCACACAAAAATGGGCAGCGGTTTCTTCAACAAGACCACAAAATGGGCAAGTTTCATCATTATCAAGATACTTACAGATAGATGAATAAACCTGTCACTCATATCTTTTAAGTTGTTGCGCTTGTTATAACGTCAACATAGCGGATAATATCCGAATCGCATTCATACTTAACGCATTCAGGCTGTGCTTCAGGCTGTACACTCTCATAGCGCTCGGTAAGTAAGTACTTGAAATTAAGTGCCTATAACTTAGAAAGTATGCGGTTTCGAACGCAGCCCGACAACATCTCGTTTTGACATCTCGCGTGGTTCTGTGTGATTTGGACAACTTCAAGTTACGCCCCCTTGTTCAAGTTACGCCCCCTTCCAGTTACGCCCCTCTCTTGCAGTCCACAGACAGACCCTTCTCCTGTCTCTGGCTCTGCGCCAGTAAGCGAACGCAGATTTGAATTTAGCAGCTGGTGATGTTTTACTTTTTTCCATTACTGCCACCCACAGGACAAACTGCGCATTGAACCCAAAATTGTAAGATGTGATACGATTCCCAATTTAGGGGGGCCAGAGGGGGGACCAAGCTTGTTGACAAGGGGGCACTTCCTGTCACATGAGGCTGTCAACTTCCTACCCCTACTTCCAGGAAGCATGGCGAAGGCAAACCCTCCCAAAGAAGTGTAATTTACTAATAAATACTAATAAGTATTAAGTTACTAATAAGTATTTTTTGTTGACACAAATATATATATATAATAAATGACGAAAAGTCATTGCATTTTTGTCAACTTTTAGTCATTACTTTTAGTAAAGGAGCAGACGCTTGCGAGCTATCTTTCCCCATCTTCAGCATCGTCCCTGAATGCCCCGAAGCTTCCCACCAGGCCCGTTAGGCTGACATCTAGTCTGGTTGGGAAAGCTTATACGGCGGCAGGTCAGGCTGGCGCATGTTTGCACACCATGGTGGTGTTTCAAGCATACCAGGCTGACTTGCTCATGGACCTGGATGACAGGGAGGAGGAGGAATCCGACGTGGTAGCTGAACTGCGTCGGGCCACAGATTTGTCCCTCCAAGCCACCAAAGAAACGACCAGAGCCATCGGCCGTTCAATGACCGATGGCTCATTCAGCGGGAGCAGCCCCGGCCGTCAAGCTCCTCATACAGCTAGTCTCAAAAACAGAGCATTGCAACCCGCACCCCTCCGCAGAAAGAACGGGGGTCGGGGCGACGCTCTCAGTTGGGGTCTTCTAGACCGAAGATGGATCTGCGGACCGTTATTTTGTCAAAGAGGACCTCGACTAAGCGGTCCTGACGCCACCATCGTCAGGCCCCTGAGGGCAGCCCCACCTGGGGAGGAAAGGATAGCACCTCAGTATACGGTGCCCGATCCTCCTCAGTGCCCTCACGGAGATTCATTGATATCCCTGCCACCCTCGGTGCTTCAGGGCTCAGTGAGCTCCTACGAGCGAAATTCCTAGCTGCCGCTCGGCGACGGTACGGCACGGGAGAGCTCGTCCCCTCAAGTGAGGGTGCTACAGCAGTCAGGTCGGTATCCGCTTCAGGGCACCGAACTGGCTCCTCTAATAACACCAGAGGCCAGCCTCGAGAGGCTGGGTCCCTTAGTAGATTACCTTGGTGCTTCAGGGCTCAGTGAGCTCCGACGAGCGAAATTCCCAGCTGCCGCCCGGCGACGGTACGGCACGGGAGAGCTCGCCCCCTCAAGTGGGGGTTCTACAGCAGTCAGGTCGGTCGTTCCCTGCCGGTCATCCGCTTCAGGGCACCGAACTGGCTCCTCTAATAATACCAGAGGCCAGCCTCGAGAGGCTGGTTCCCTTAGTAGATTTTCTGGTAGCGTGGAAACTTCTACCAAATATCTCAAAATGGGTCCTGCAGATTGTAGAGAAGGGTTACAGAATCCAGTTCGGTTCTCGTCCGCCTCGTTTCAACAGGGTCATTCCCACACTAGTGAGCCCCAAGCAGGCTCTGGTAATGGAACTCTCTTGAGGAAGGGGGCCATAGAACGTGTTCAGCCTCTCAAGAGAGCGTCCGGGTTCTACAGCCGTTACTTCATCGTTCTGAAGAAGGATGGGGGGTTGCGTCCGATCTTAGATCACCGTCTTCTGAACCACGCTATCAAACGGCTTCGGTTCAAGGTGCTCACTATCAAGCAGATAGTATCTCAAATCCAGTCCGTGGACTGGTTTGTTACGATAGATCTCAAAGACTCTTATTTCCATGTTTCCATCCTTCCTCAACACTGGAAGTTCCTGAGGTTTACTTTCGCGGGCGAAGCATACCAATATCGAGTTCTTCTCTTTGGCCTGTCACTCTCACCCCGCACTTTCGCGAAGTGTGTGGATGCTGCTCTGGCTCCTCTGCGACTCCAGGGCATCCGCATACTCAATTACATCGACAATTGGTTAATACTAGCTCAATCGGAGCAGATGGCGGCTCGGCATCGAGGTGTCGTCCTCGCCCCTATGAGAGAGCTGGGGTTAAGACTAAATGCCAAGAAGAGTGTTCTTTCTCCACTACAGAGAACCACTTATTTAGGCGTGGTGTGGGACTCAACCTCGATGCAGGCACGTCTGTCTCCTGCTCGAATCGAGTCAATCCTCACGACAGTCACGAGAGTAAGAGAAGGCCAGTCACTCACTGTCAAACAGTTTCAAAGGCTGTTGGGCCTGATGGCAGCGGCGTCCAACATGATACCTTTTGGCCTGCTGTACATGAGACCCTTGCAGTGGTGGCTCAGAACCAAGGGATTTTCCCCGAGGGGGAATCCGCTTCGCATGATCAAGGTCACGCGGCGATGCTTACGTGCCTTAGACATGTGGAAGAAACGTTGGTTCCTGGTTCAAGGCCCGATGTTAGGGGCTCCTTGTCGTCGCGTAACGCTAACGACGGATGCCTCTCTCACGGGCTGGGGAGCGGTCATGAGTGGCCGCTCTGCCCAGGGTCTGTGGGAAGGCCATCATCTCTTTTGGCACATCAACTGCCGGGAAATGCTGGCCGTGTTTCGAGCTCTGACACACTTCCTTCCAGACCTAAGGGGGCATCATGTGCTTGTCCGCACAGACAACACATCGGTGGTCTCCTACATCAATCGGCAGGGGGGTCTGCGTTCGCGCCCCTTGTACAAGCTGGCGCGCCAGATCCTTCTGTGGGCTCAGGGGAAGCTCCTCTCTCTAAGAGCAGTTTACATCCCTGGGTATCTAAATCAGGGGGCTGGATGCCATGGTGCAGACGTGGCCGAGGCTTCGTCTGTACGCTTTTCCCCCGATCGCTCTGCTCCCGGGAGTTCTGGAGAGGGCACGCCGGGATGGGGTCCGTCTGTTGCTAGTAGCCCCGTTCTGGCCGGCCCGAGTATGGTTCTCGGACCTGGTGTCCCTCCTCGACGGCTCTCCACTGAAGATTCCGATCAAGAGGGACCTCCTCTCTCAGGCAGGGGGCACCATTCTTCACCCCCGCCCGGAGTTATGGAAGCTGTGGGCATGGCCCCTGAGGGGGCACAGCTCCTAGCATCTGGTCTCTCAAATGAGGTTGTTGAGACTATACTCCAGTCCAGAGCTCCCGCCACTAGGAAACAGTACGCCTTGAAGTGGAAACTTTTCGCTTCATGGTGCGGACAGCGACTGCAGGACCCAGTCAACTGCCCAATTGGTACAGTTCTGGAGTTTCTGCAGGAGCGATTCTCCGCAGGGTTATCTCCCTCCACTCTGAAGGTATACGTGGCGGCCTTAGCTGCTTACCACGCCCTTCTGGGTGGTCAATCATTGGGAACACTTCTTCGCCAGGGTCCATAGTACTTCAGGCATTCTGTCCTTCTCCGTTCCAGGAAGTAGGCCAATAAAGGCTTAATCTACTCTGTCCAGTTCGAGCACTGGATGCTTACGCACACAGAACTGCCCCGTGGCGTAAGGCAGATCAGCTGTTTGTTTGTGTTTTGGTCCTCTCCGCAAACTTTTGTCCGCTTCTATAACCTAGACCTAGCATCTACCCCAGGTTCCCACGTTCTCTCTTCGTGATGTGCTCATGAGATACACACACAGGCAGGGACTTGGTAGTATGGCGCAGTGGGTATTCTCGTTCCCAAAGCGACACCCCGCTCGTGACGTCTCGCTGCTCCATTGGGCTGATTTTACACGTGCTTCAGAACGTGGTCACGCAGGGGCATTTCCAAAGCGATTCTCGACGCAGCGTCTCGTTCCCTTGGGGAACCATGGTTACATACGTAAACTAGAGACATTTTTTGTATACTTAGTCAAAAGTCCAAGCGGCAACTATAGTTGCCGGTGGGCAAATGACTTGTAAGTACATATCAGGGGGAAATGGGGTATACTGTGTTGATAGGTTAATAAATCAAGGTTATTGGTCTTGTTTAGTGCTTTTTGCTTTCATAATATCCCACCTAAAACATAACTTAGCCCTTTAACGGACATCTCTACTGTACAGTAGATTTCCAGTTTTCAAGTGACAGCAGCAGTTTACAAACTTCAGTCAGACACACAAAAGGAAGAATGGAAAGATGAGTTAAAGCATGTGATTAATTGCTGTAGATTATCCTTTTCTCCCTTTTATAGTATTATGCATTGTAAGGGGCAAAATATTGAGGCCCCTTCATCCAGTTTGGATGTGTTTCATTCTAATCGGTCAAGGACCCTAATTCTTTTTATGACTAGTAGCTTATGATTCCATTATAATGTTGAAATTCAGGCAAGTAATGAGTTTACATTTACATTATTATATGAAATCACCTACTACAGTCAGCCATTGAATACTATGGGCCTAAAATGTGTAATTTCCTTTCATGTATACATTTTTTGTTATATAAATGTAGTTTTTTCTTCATTCTATTTATTTTTCTTTATTTATTTTCATTTAACTTTTTGATACACAATGCCTGTTGGGGCAACTTAATGGCTGCACTTTGTTCTGCACTATGTTCCACCACTTTAAGACAAATGGATTTGTTGTTTGTTGTGTTTTCATATTCAAGAGATTATAAGCTAGATGCAGCTTTTTTTGGTCCAATCAAACTTTTATATTACATAATAAATTTGTTTATGAATAAAGATTGATCTGTTGAAAGCAGTTATTTTGAGTTAGATGCCAAATGTTTTCCTCCTATTCAAATTTGACAATAAAGGTATGAATACAACATATCTGCCCACCGGCAACTATAGTTGCCGCACATTCAAATATGAATTTTAAGAAAAAAAAAAAAAAAAACCTGGGGAAAATAAATGCAGAACATATTCACATAGGACACTAATAACACAACTATATGTATGAAACCATTCAGAAAAATTGTTAGGTTGCTTAATACCATTTTGTCACGTAAATCAAAATTTTACGAACGCACTCTGCCCATTATGTCAGTCTGTTAACTACAAGTTGATATTGCTCCAATGCACAGTTCTTTGCTCTTGACTACCTTTATATTCCAGTACCAGTTCAAAAAGTGTGTGTTCCCTGTTGTATATGAATGCCTGACCCAGCAATACAGTGCAGTGGCCATTTACATTGTCAACTGTGTTCACCATTCTACATGTGACTAGATCATGCTTTCCACCTCTTCCAGTTTTCTCCTTGTTTTTTTTTTTTTTTACAACAAGAATGAGGGGAATGTTTTCAGTCTGTTTTCCCAATTAATTTAAAATGTTTTTGGCACCGAAAAAGTTTTGAATTTGTAAATGTGGACGACACATCCAAAGTATCTAGAGCTAGGTGGTTGCTCTTGTATTTTGTGCTGTCATATTTTCATAATCCAGTCACTATAAAATTAAAATACCCAAATACCAAAAATCCTCTTTGTGGTGCTTCTGAAGTTTTATTTTCCAATTTTTTCCCCAAGCATTTTCAGAATTTTCACTGGCCCCACCACAAAATGATTAATAAAAAAATTATAATAAACAAAATCATAAAAAAACACACCATCGGTGCTCGGGCCCTAATAAACAGTGCTTTTCATAAGGTTTCACGTACTGTAGGTCTAACAAGTAGTACTCAAGTACAGAATTTGAATAAAGTAGTCAAATGTAAAATGTAATACTGCATTGTTTTCGGTGTATAAATTAAATATAGGTTAATATTTATTTATGTTACAAGCTTAAGTTATTCAGTCAGGAGCAGAGAGTGACTTTTCTCATTGCCTTTTGTTGTTTAAGGACACAGCAGCAGATATATTAGGTTGCGGTCTCTTCAAGACCTAATGTATGGATCCAATACTGTATAATGATACATTGCATTTTCTTCCTCAACTGTTTATATACACTTAAGACATAACTGACTTTGTTTACGAAGATACTTGCCATAGAGGGCATTTTGGCATTACTTTGTGTGTATTTGTCTGTTCAAGTGCAAGAAGACAGGAAGTAGAACTTAATTCAGTATTTGCACGCTTCCTTGAGAGGTGGCTTTCTATGTGTGCACGTCGGCTGTTTCGCAAGTACCAAATTGAGTTATTTTTTGCATCTTTTTGCACTTAAATGGTTTAAAATCGCTTGAATGTTTAAATTGCAGTTCCCCATACTTGCTCCGGACGAATTTATGGGATATTTGGCTTCATGGTACAGCACAGTGAGGAGTATTGGGAACATTTTGAGATGGGATAGGGAATAGTTTTGGGAAATTGTACCAATCATTCTCAAATCAATCATAGTGTGTGGTGAGCATGTGTGCTACCAATGACCCTACAATATCGCAATTTTTGTACTTTTATTTACATAACAAATTGAGGTAGAGTATGAAACAAACACCATGTTTTTAAGTGAAAATTACATTTAAAGGGATAGTTCAAACAAAATTGGACCCATTGACTTTCATTACATGGACAAAAACACATTGTTCAAAATACCTTCTTTTGTTTCACACAAGAAAGAAAGGCATACAGGTTTGTAGTGGCATGAAGTTGAGTAAATGATGACTGAATTAGCCTTTTTTGGGTGAACTATATAAAATATTATTTTAAAAGTTGTTTTGGAGATACAGTGATCAAAGGCCGCATTTACACTGCAGTTCTTGATGCCCAGTTCTGATTTGTTGACTATATCCGATTTTTCTGACGAGACCAGCTTACGTCTTATATTAAAAGTGACCCATATCCAATATCTGCTTTTACACTATACACTTGGCAAAACAACCCAGGGTGGATACCGACAGGTTTCTAGGTCTGCAATATAAAACCAGCCCAATTGCTATTTAAAACTAGCCCAATCACGTTTTACACAGCTTTCCCCTCCAACGGGGGTCCCACTCCATCGAAATATTGAGGCGGAGAGATCGCTTTAACCTGCGAACTAAAAAACAACCCACGTCAATAGTGTAAATGTAGCCCAATTCTGCAGGAAAGCTGCGGACTTGGCAACTCTGCATATTGACCTGGAAAAGCATCCACCTGAGTTGACGTCATTCGCCACTATCGCTTTTTCAGTGATGCACGACTCTGATTGACATGGGAATGCCTGATCTGTCCTCTTACATGGCAGATGCAAATGGATACAGGAACATGTAATGTAAGTGTAGAAAGTTGATTGATTTGAAATCATTCAGTAGTCTGTGGTGTACTTTAGATAAATATACAAATAACAAGATATTGCATTTTACAACAGCAAACTGGATTACATATACCATACTGAACTTGACTGTTTGTGACAAGGAAGTAGTATGTGAATAAAGGGCCCCAGCGTTGTGTCATTTAGAAAAAGTGGTGGAAGAGCAAGGGGGGCAGGAGAGTGCAAAAGGGATGTGAACAATTTGTCAAATAAACTATTAAATAAGACTAAATTTACTCATGACAACGCAACTTAACACCAAACCTCTGAGCTTGGCCCAGAGATCCCATGCTATGTTGGGTATTACCCTTAGTTGCTGTAAATTTGAGTCTGCATGATTTCCTGCTGGATAATTCCTGTTGTATTTCTAACATGAATGATGCAGGTGAGAGAGGAACAAGATTTGGAAAGGATAATGAGTCAGGTCATTGTCCACTGGCTATGTCTCTGATTTGTGAGTCTTTCTAGCTAATGGGGTGCTTGTGATTTTGGTTGGATTACTTATGCAAATAAGGGTTGTCACAATACCATATATATATATATCTTATGGTACAATACCAGCTGAAGTATCACAATACCAATTAATATCACTATACCATGCAGTATTGTGTTAATTCATAATTCAGATCTACAAAATGAACTGAATCTTCATAAATGCATAGATGTAAATGAAAACAGATCAGGTGTTCCAGTAGGTGGCATCAAGTATTAATTACTGTGTCACTAAATAATTTATTCAACCGATTCATTCAAAACAGCTGATTCATTTAGGAGCGAAGCAAGTGACTGTTTTTTGATTGGTTAAGTGAATCATTGATTCACACAATTTTTCTAAAAAAGAATTCATTCAGAAATGAAACAAAACACTGCTTAGTGTTGCTTGGAGAAGCGCAACAGTTCTGCTTTTTTTTCTATTTTCATTGGCAAAATAGAGCTAAACCATCATTATTGGCAATGTTGTGTCTAAAATGTAATTTAATATTAACTTTGTATTTATTGAATCGCTGTATACAATCAATCCCATTTGTTGTGCTGATATTAGGAAGAACAGCACTCTTGCTTGTGTCATATTGTTGAACTATCACGTTATAAAAAAAAAACAGGAACTAATACAGGAGCATTTTTCTCCCATATCTTGAAGGCAGCATGTTAAAACACATAATTCATGTTGTTAAAATGTTAAAATCACATTATAATGATTGATATGATTGAGAAACGAGTGCAAATGCTCCTATGTTGATGAATGGAATTACTTTCGTCATTGCAAGAATGATTCTATAAACTAACCGTAACACCTGTTCCAGAAGTTTTCAAATTAGCAAATAGTGAACTGAGAGAATACATTCTTATATAAAGATGTTTGAGCTGCTAATGCTAATGTTTGAGCTGCTAATTTTTCAAAATCTTTTCAGTTCCTTTCCTTTCACTCAATTCCATATGAGGTGTTAATTCTACATAGCATTTACTACACAGCAAAATGGCAACAGCACTCAAAAAGACTACCTTGTAATGTTTTTGCAGACATGCATGATCAAATTGCGTACCTGCCACACATAGAACATTACTTATGGTAGTACCATATTGATGATACTACCGTTTATAAAATACAGTGGCATCGCCAGTATTTTGAAGCGTTAGTGTCGCAATACTACAATACTGTACAAATATTAGCAATAATGATAATTTAGACACAGATTTATGTTGTAGAATAATTATTTTATTGAAACATTTAAACACTAGTACCAGGAGTCCATGATACGCCTCATGCTCATGAATAATGAGGGGAATGTTTTCAGTCTGTTTTCCCAATTAATTTAAAATGTTTTTGGCACCGAAAAAGTTTTGAATTTGTACATGTGGACGACACATCCAAAGTATCTAGAGCTAGGTGGTTGCTCTTGTATTTTGTGCTGTCATATTTTCATAATCCAGTCACTATAAAATTAAAATACCCAAATACCAAAAATCCTCTTTGTGGTGCTTCTGAAGTTTTATTTTCCAATTTTTTCCCCAAGCATTTTCAGAATTTTCACTGGCCCCACCACAAAATGATTAATAAAAAAATTATAATAAACAAAATCATAAAAAAATCTAATTGCAAGCAATAGTACAAATAAATGCAACTTAACAAAGATACAAATTAAATTAAAGCTGCAAGCAGCGATGAAAGGGCCCTCGCACCCGGGCTCACCGCCACCCACATTGCAGCACTGGCAGTGAGGCATGCGGTAACGGTCCATGCAGTTGTCACAGTCATCCATCATCTCATGCATCTGACCCATGAAGTTCTCCCTCTCGTAGATCCTCATTCTGTAGGATCCCCTGTGCTGTAATGGAAGATAAGTCAGTTATGTATAAATTAATCAGGAAGAATCATTATCACATGTAACCATATATCTTCAGCAACTATCTAGGTCTGTCTCTCACAGATCATCATTCTGAAACTATCTATGTTGCTTTTCAAGCTGAAGGATTTCAAAGTAAATGGTTAAAATAAATTTAGGACCTTTGTCTATCATCACTTAATAAATATGTCAACAGGTTCATGGAGCTCACCATAGGGATCATACGACAGGACCTGATGCAGTTGCTCATTCCAAACATAGACATGTAATCAGCATAGTCTCCCTTTCTAAAGAAATACTGATTTCCCATGTAGTTGGGTTGATCGTACATCATCCAGCATCCGCTGTGCACTCTGCAAGAGTGACAGCGGCTCATGTAGGAGGAGAAGTCACCACAGTCGCCCATACAGTCATAAGAGCGACCCTGGAAATTTCTTTCCTCATAAAATGTGACCTGAAAATTCAAAGTTAATTTCTTAGTTGTTTTAAGTAATAAATACCACATTAAAGTAAGTTAAGTGAAACTGTATGGAATAGGTGCTGGAACGAGGTTTACCTTCATGTTTGCGCTGGCTGATCCTCAGTATTTCCACAAATGAGAAGCTGAAGCTGATTCTGCTTGTTGACCGACTGCTGTCACCCCTACCTTTATACTAGACCAAGACTAGAGACTACACAGCCTCTATTGTTAGTCAATTCCTGACTGTGCAGGTTAGAACAGAGGCCATTAAAGCATGGTATGTAGATTTTTGTCCTCACATTTTCAGGAATCTAGAATTTCTTAAGTTTCTATTTGCTAAATGAAAGAGCTTGAATGTAGAACACTAAGAAAAGACTTAAACAAAGAGTGTCCATTTATTGTATTGATTCAGATTTTTCTATCATTCTTTTTTTTGTTGGTACTTAACGGTACTCTTTTCAAAATGATGCTCATAGGCATCTATCTTCTGATTGCCCACCTTCAGTTGAAGTACTACTACACACGACTTGGACCATGATTGATCCATTTTTAGTCCAACTGTAATTTCATTGGAGACCATTTTATTTCATTTGAGACCCATTTTATTATGTCACTTTTGGTTTTGTACTTAAACTACTTTTATACATTTGAAGTTCTTGTTATATTCTTTTTGTGTCTGTTGCAGGTTCATATCCTAATAATTTCTAGATGTCTTTTTTTTAAAGTATTTATTAGCTCTTGTGTGTAACCCACATAACCTTCTGCGATATTTGCCTGCTGTTATGTATCCTCTAACTAGCTTTTGTCTTAAATCGATACATATTCTGCCAAATGGTTTACTTAATCTTCCCAACCTGGCAACCATGTGCACACGCTCTCTTTACATTATGGAACAAGAGCTGCATGCGCTGAATACACTGGCAAACATGTAAGTTGAAGTTACTCTATAGCTGTCTCTGTACAGATACATTTTGGTCAAATAAAAGTGTAATACAGCCAGTCTGTTTTCTTTCACACGTTTGCTCTGTTTGCTGTGACTAAATCTGCAAGCAAACCATGACATTCTCTTGATTTTTGTATAAGTGAACATGAAATAATTGTGAAGAAATGTAAAAAAAAATTTTTGAAATGACAGTAATCATGATTAATAAACGTGATTATGTTTTTGTTTTTGTGATTACTCGTATAACCATTATCGTGCAGCCCTTACATTTGATTTTGTTTCTTGTCTCTCCAGTCCTGGATTTTAAATTCAAAGCACATTTTATCCAGCACTTGGGCTCATACTACTTATTGCTTTGAACCTAACCATGCCTCTTTGGCATAATGAAAGCTTCTCAGGATTTGTAACTGAAGAACAGTTTAATGTGCATAAATCTTAAATCCCTTAGGAACCTTACTAATGCCAATGATATTTCAGTAGTTTTGAATGGTAGACCTTCTATCATAATCTGTTGTTGCTATATATTGTTCTTAAACACAACAACAAGACACTTGTGGATAGTTTGACCGTTGAATTTAAATCACAATTTATTAAACAATTAGAAAGCCAATAAGCTCACGGCACAAAGCCTCAAATTTGTACAGCATCTGAACAGTTATCACCCATTCTATGACACGTTGGGTGTTTCACTAAGGGGTTTGATTGGTTAGCTTTCAGCAGTTAGCCCCTCTTGATAAATACTGTAAATACACTGTTAATTGGGCAAAAAAAATCATCTTTCTTGGTTGATGACAATTCAAATATAGTAATGTACAGGGGCCACCTGCAGGATTCTCATTTATCGTATATGCAGAAGAAAAAAATTGTAGCCTAATCATAAGTCACTGCATCACCACAACTATTTGTTTTCATTTAGTTGTCATAATTAAATATGTCTCTGTCACACTGTAGACTTGTGTTTTCAGCATCACCGTATAGTTTATTACCTCATCAACTCTTTGAATCAATTTTTTTTTTTCTTTATACATGTTTCCGTTTGGTTCTATCTGTCAGAAATATAATATTGGATATCATTGTTATGCTGACGATGCACAATTGTGCCTTCCATTGAAAACAGATGATGTTTATGAGTTAAATGATCTGATGAACTGCTTGTATGAGATTTAATTATGGATGGCACATAATTTCTTACAATGAGGCAAAAACAGAATGCCTAATAATTGGCTCTATTAGGCCATATGTGCACTTGTTAAACTGTTTGGGTCCTGTTGCCTCAAATGTGCATAAGCAAGTAAGAAACCTGGTAGTGGTATGGCAAGCCGTTTTGACTTTTATTCATTCTCAGGATATGAATTCTTGATATCAACAATTCAATTTTCACTAGTTATAGTGACAATGAATTCTTGATATCAACAATTCAATTTTTACTAGTTAAAATGTTAATTCTTGATATCAGGAATTAGATTTCTACTAGTAACAATTGCTATTTTTGATATCAGCAATTACATTTCCACTAGTAACAATGCTAATTCTTGATATCAACAATTCAATTTTTACTAGTTAAAATGTTAATTCTTGATATCAGGAATTAGATTTCTACTAGTAACAACTGCTATTTTTGATATCAGCAATTATATTTCCACTAGTAACAATGTTAATTCTTGATATCAACAATTCCTTTTCAACTAGTAAAAACTATAATTCTTGATATCTGTAATTGTATTTTCACTAGTTAAATGTCACCATAGGCTGCCATTCAAAATCAATTGTTGATATCAAGAATTGATTTCTTACTAGTTGAAATTACAATTTCACATATCAGAAATACAATTCTTCTAGTAAAAACCTTTGTTTTTTATATCAGTAATCACATGGTTACTAGTACAGACATCTATTCTTGATATCAACAATTTAATTGTCACTAGTGACAATGCTCATTTCTGATATCATGAATGTGATTGTTACTAGTAACAAAAGTAATTTTAGATATCAGAAATTACCCTCCCAATTGTTGATATCAGAAATACATTTTCAGAAATCAGAAATGAACATTGTCACTAGTGACAATTAAATTGTTGATATCAAGAATTAAATTGTTGATATCAAGAATAGACGTCTGTACTAGTAACCATGTGATTACTGATATCAAATATAAAGGTTTTTACTAGAAGAATTGTATTTCTTATTTGTGAAATTGGAATTTCAACTAGTAAGAAATTAATTCTTGATATCAACAATTGATTTTGAATGGCAGCCTATGGTGACATTTAACTAGTGAAAATACAATTACAGATATCAAGAATTATAGTTTTTACTAGTTGAAATGTAATTGTTGATATCAAGAATTAACATTGTTACTAGTGGAAATGTAGTTGCTGATATCAAAAATAACAATTGTTACTAGTAGAAATCTAATTCCTGATATCAAGAATTAACATTTTAACTAGTAAAAATTGAATTGTTGATATCAAGAATTCATATCCTGAGAATGAATAAAAGTCAAAAGGGCTTGCCATAAGAGGTCTGTCAGTCTGTGCAGCGCTGCATGCCACAGTCACGCTTGCGATGATCCGGTCGCCTCGCGTTCACTCTGCAGTGGCGCATCGCTGTCGTTTGACTCTCGCCTGTCCTCTGTGCACTGCTACAGACAAACAGTGGCGGTATTGATATGTAGAGCGGAGAAACCGGCCAGCGTTCAGCCCACGTATCTGCGGAAGGGAAAGGAAGCCGTATTTTGTGGCTGGTGGAGGGCTGTCATGAGAAAAAGCACGCGAAGGAAACACATCACTCAGGTTACACCGGTGCCGCTGAAGAAGGTGGGACGGAGAGTAAAAGATACGCAAGGTACGTGTTTGCCTCTCTCTCTCTCTCTCTCTCTCTGTGTGTGTGTGTGTGTGTCATTAACCACCGTGTTGCCAGAACGAGGCCAGAAGGTTAATCCGGTATAAAGACGGTCGTGTACCTAATTTCACACTGACGACTGATATTTGACACGAATGTATCGTTGGCTTGTCAGCTTTTACGAAAATGACCAGTTTCTGCAAATACCACATTTAATTCAGTTGTTGTTATTCAACAATAAATCAAAGTGGGTCTATTTCAAACAGGCTTTTCCCCAAATGTTTTCCCAGACTCTGCTCGCCAATAACAACTTTCCAATTGTACAGGTGCATCTCAATAAATTAGAATGTCGTGGAAAAGTTCATTTATTTCAGTAATTCAACTCAAATTGTGAAACTCGTGTATTAAATAAATTCAATGCACACAGACTGAAGTAGTTTAAGTCTTTGGTTCTTTTAATTGTGATGATTTTGGCTCACATTTAACAAAAACCCACCAATTCACTATCCCAACAAATTAGAATATGGTGACATGCCAACCAGCTAATCAACTCAAAACACCTGCAAAAGTTTCCTGAGCCTTCAAAATGGTCTCAGTTTGGTTCACTAGGCTACACAATCATGGGAAAGACTGCTGATCTGACAGTTGTCCAGAAAACAATCATTGACACCCTTCACAAGGAGAGTAAGCCACAAACATTCATTGCCAAAAAAGCTGGCTGTTCACAGAGTGCTGTATCCAAGCATGTTAACAGAAAGTTGAGTGGAAGGAAAAAGTGTGGAAGAAAAAGATGCACAACCAACCGAGAGAACCGCAACCTTATGAGGATTGTCAAGCAAAATCGATTCAAGAATTTGAGTGAACTTCACAAGGAATGGACTGAGGCTGGGGTCAAGGCATCAAGAGCCACCACACACAGACATGTCAAGGAATTTGGCTACAGTTGCCGTATTCCTCTTGTTAAGCCACTCCTGAACCACAGACAACATCAGAGGCATCTTACCTGGGCTAAGGAGAAGAAGAACTGGACTGTTGCCCAGTGGTCCAAAGTCCTCTTTTCAGATGAGAGCAAGTTTTGTATTTCATTTGGAAACCAAGGTCCTAGAGTCTGGAGGAAGGGTGGAGAAGCTCATAGCCCAAGTTGCTTGAAGTCCAGTGTTAAGTTTCCACAGTCTGTGATGATTTGGGGTGCAATGTCATCTGCTGGTGTTGGTCCATTGTGTTTTTTGAAAACCAACGTCACTGCACCCGTTTACCAAGAAATTTTGGAGCACTTCATGCTTCCTTCTGCTGACCAGCTTTTTGAAAATGCTGATTTCATTTTCCAGCAGGATTTGGCACCTGCCCACACTGCCAAAAGCACCAAAAGTTGGTTAAATGACCATGGTGTTGGTGTGCTTGACTAGCCAGCAAACTCACCAGACCTGAACCCCATAGAGAATCTATGGGCTATTGTCAAGAGGAAAATGAGAAACAAGAGACCAAAAAAATGCAGATGAGCTGAAGGCCACTGTCAAAGAAACCTGGGCTTCCATACCACCCCAGCAGTGCCACAAACTGATCACCTCCACGCCACGCCGAATTGAGGCAGTAATTAAAGCAAAAGGAGCCCCTACCAAGTATTGAGTACATGTACAGTAAATGAACATACTTTCCAGAAGGCCAACAATTCACTAAAAATGTTTTTTTATTGGTCTTATGAAGTATTCTAATTTGTTGAGATAGTGAATTGGTGGGTTTTTGTTAAATGTGAACCAAAATCATCACAATTAAAAGAACCAAAGACTTAAACTACTTCAATCTGTGTGCATTGAATTTATTTAATACACAAGTTTCACAATTTGAGTTGAATTACTGAAATAAATGAACTTTTCCACGACATTCTAATTTATTGAGATGCACCGGTAAACCTGTAAAAATCTCAAAATCCTCAATAAGTTCTTTTTTGGACTTAGCAGTTTTTTTAAACATGTAAACACAACTTGTAATTAATCTGATGTGACCTGCAGATTCCAGTTACCTTTTGTCATTGTCCTGTGCAGTTCATCTGATCCTGAGACTAACAGGTAAGAAATGGCTTGACTGCTTTTATGAGCATACTGGAAGTGTAGACAGTATTTATGATTGTGAACACGACACTATTATGTGAATTCATCCATTTGTCTGACCAGTTAAATCACGCAGGAATCGCTGATCTCATATCAGAAATGAACATTGTCACTAGTGACAATTAAATTGTTGATATCAAGAATTAACATTGTTACTAGTGGAAATGTAATTGCTGATATCAAAAATTGCAATTGTTACTAGTAGAAATCTAATTCCTGATATCAAGAATGAACATTTTAACTAGTAAAAATGTAATTGTTGATATCAAGAATTCATATCCTGAGGATGGATAAAAGTCAAAACGGCTTGCCATAGGGGTGGTCTTTGATTCTGAGCTTGAATTGGATAAGCAGGTAAACTAGGTGGTGAAGGCTGGATACTTTCACTTATGAAATATTGCAAAAATAAAACAATTTCTATTGTTTGCTGATTTGAAGCAGGTTATACAGGCTTTTATTATGTCAAGACTGGATTACTGTAATTCTTTGTACCTGGGGATTCCTGCTGTTTTGTTGAATCATCTTCAACTTTTACAAAATGCAGCAACTAGGCTGCTGACTGGGACTAAGAAGCATGTCAGTGTTTTCCCTATGTAAGCCTCATTGCAGTGGTTACCAGTCAATTTTAGAGTCCAGTTTAAGGTTTTATTGTATGTTTATAAAGCTTTGCATGGCCTAGCACCTGAATATATTTCAGATATGATTCAATTTCACTCTACGATTCGGCCATTAAGGTCATTACACAAATTACTGTTAAAGGACCCTAAATCTCGCTTAAAATCTAAAGAGGATTGTGCTTTTTCTGTTGTGGCACCCCGTCTCTGGAATAACCTGCCCCTGGAGATCAGATGCTGTACGACACTGGGTCATTTAAAATCTCGTTTAAAAGGGCATCTACTTGCCCAGGCATTTGGTTGAGCTTGTTGTTGAATACTTTGACTACCCTGAGTTTTAAATGTTTATATATATATATATATATATATATATATATATAAAAATATAATAAAAAATTTTTTATTTTTTTTGTCAGTTTTTGTTGGTATTTTAGTGGTCAACGCCACACTGATATCTACGTATCGGCATCAGCCATTGAAAAACCCTTATCAGTTGACCACTAGTCTCCATGACAGTGAGGTCATCATAGGAGTTTCAGTGTACTAAGAACATTACTCAGTACGTTTATGTTGCCTTATTGGAAAGCACTTTGGCCAACCTAAGTTCTTTTTAAATGTGCTGCTATACAAATAAACAAAACAAACAAACAAACAATGACTGCTGAATGAAATACCTATCTACTGCCTGGAACAGTTGCAGTTTTTTTGCATTCATTTTAAGTTGTTTTTCTGTACATGATTTAAAAAGATGTCTCTGACCATTTTCATGATTCTGCCTTGGGCCTTACCAATCCAACAGCTGGCCCTGCTCTCGGGACATTGCACTTGCTCCATGAGGATTTCAGGTTTCTAATAGCATGTTTCATTAAATGACTATTTATTCAAAATATTTTAACCTTCTTCATTTAAACCTGGTTGTAAATGAGTAAAAAGAATCCACTGTTCTAGTCTCATGAGTCTACCTTTGTTTAATTTGTGAGTCTGTTTAATTCATTAGTTTTTGTTTAGACATACAAATATTAGAGGCAGTAATGATTTTGCAGGCACAATGTTTAGTGTTGTAGAGAAATTATTTTATTGAAACACTAGTACCAGGAGTCCATGATACGCCTCATGCTCATGAATATCATGCCACCCATATTGCTGAAGTTTCTGTACTCTCCAGGGCCGAAGTACCACATCTTGCCTCTGTAGTGGGGCTGCTCATACATGAGCCAGTGGCCGTCCATCACATGGCAGGACTGGCAGTGAGACATGCGGTATCGGTCCATGATACTGTCACAGTCATCCATCATCTCGTACATCTGACCCATGAAGTTCTCCCTCTCATAGATTTTCATTCTGTAGGATCCCCTGTGCTGTAGTGGAAGAAAAGTCGGTTATGTATAAATTAATCATGAAGAATCGTTATCACATATAACCATATATATTCAGCAACTATCTAGGTCTGTCTCTCACAGATCATCATTCTGAAAGGATCTATGTTGCTTTTCAAGCTGAATGATTTCAAAGTAAATGGTTAAAATAAATTTAGGACTGCTGTCTATACTGTCAATTCATTACTATGTCAACAGGTTCATGGAGCTCACCATAGGGATCATACGACAGGACCTGATGCAGTTACTCATTCCAAACATAGACATGTAGTCAGCATAGTCTCCCCTCCTAAAGAAATACTGATTTCCCATGTAGTTGGGTTGATCGTACATCATCCAGCATCCGCTGTGCACTCTGCAAGAGTGGCAGCGGCTCATGTAGGAGGAGAAATCGCCACAATCTCCGGTACAGTCATAAGATCGACCCTGAAAATTTCTTTCCTCATAAAAGGTGACCTGAAAATTCAAAGTTAATCTCTTAGTTGTAGTAAATACCACATTATGGTAAGTTAAGTGAAACTGTATGGAATAGGAGCTGGAATATAGTTTACCCTCATGGTTGCGCTGGCTGATCCTCAGTATTTCCACAAATGAGAAGCTGAAGCTGATTCTGCTTGTTGACCGACTGCTGTCACCCCTACCTTTATACTAGACCAAGACTAGAGACTACACAGCCTCTATTGTTAGTCAATTCCTGACTGTGCAGGTTAGAACAGAGGCCATTAAAGCATGGTATGTAGATTTTTGTACTCACATTTTCAGGAATCTAGAATTTCTTAATTTTTTTTTGGTATTAGCTCTTTTGTGTAACCTATATTTCCATTATCTGTGTGTAGCATTGTTGGGCGTACTGGCATCATTTTGCTAATGGTTTGACAAGGGCTTCACAATGAATCGTATTTTAATTGTGATCACGATTTCTGCATCTCTTGATTTATTAAGCATAACCTTCTGCGATATTTGCCCTCTGGTTATTTATCCTGAAACAGGCTTTTCTCTTAAATCGATGTGTTTTGCCCAGTGTATTACTTAATCTTCCCAACCTGGCAACCATGTGCACATGCTCTCTATACAATATGGAACAAGAGCTGCATGCGCTGAAAACACTGGCAAACATGTAAGTTGGAGTTACTCTATAGTAGTCTAGTCTCTAATAAAAGTGTAATACAGCCAGTCTGTTTTCTTTCACACGTTTGCTCTGTTTGCTGTGACTAAATCTGCAAGCAAACCATGACATTCTCTTGATTTTTGCTTATGTGAAAATGAAATAATTCTGATAAAAAAAAAATGTAATTAAATGACAGTAATCATGATAATAGCAGCCCTATGTTTGATTTAGTTTCTTGGCTCTCCAGTCCTGGATTTTTAATTCAAAGCACATTTTATCCAGCACTTGGGCTCATACTACTTATCGCTTTGAACCTCACCATGCCTCTTTGGCATAATGAAAGCTTCTCAGGATTTACAACTAAAGAACAGTTCAATGTGAATAAATCTTAAATCCCTTAGGAACCTTACTGACAGTCTTGGGCAGTAACGCATTACTTAGTAACACGTTACTGTAATTTGATTACTTTTTTAGTAACGGAGTAATTTAACGCGTTATAATTTTAAAAATAGTAATTAGAGTATAGTTACAAGCCGAGGTCTCTATACGTTACTGCCGCGTTACGTTGCTGACAGAATGCAGTGTTTTCTAATCTAGAGATTGTAAAAAGGATGTAGCGCACGCATTGTCGAGTCAAGTGCCAGTGGATTACAGACCTGCTCCCGCGAGACCTGACGCAACAGAGTGCGGCGCAGGACAAGATGAGCGAGTGCTGGTGCCGGCGGGTAGACACTCGTGTGTGTGCGGGATGCGGGAGAATAAAATGATTCACGGGACTCC
>NW_015645057.1:212036-214020 GCF_001515625.1 Sinocyclocheilus rhinocerous
AAAATAACAGTGTTCTGTGAATGTTGATGCTTTAATAACAAATATTTTTTGGGAGCGTGTATGCTGGGATTTCATAAATTTCATCGAGAAAAAAGTAACGTAACTAGTAATGTAACTAATTACTAATTGCTTTTGAAATAAAGTAATCAGAACATTAACGTGATTACTTTTAAAAGGAGTAATCAGTAATCAGTAATTTGATTACATTTTCAGAGTAACTTGCCCAACACTGCTTACTGATGCCAATGATATTTCAGTAGTTTTGAATGGTAGATATTCTATCATAATCTGTTGTTGCTATTTATTGTTATTAAATATAATGAAGCTTCTTAAATGAACTAACGCTCAAGACACTTGTGGATAGTTTGAGTGTTGAATTTAAATCACCATTTATTAAACAGTTGAATCGTGGGAACAACAAGCATGGCAAAGGAAAAAAGATCATTATTGGCATACATGATTACTGATATAAATTATAAAAAAAATGATCTGATATATGTAAGAAATGATATCACAGAGTTAATATTGAAATGCTGGTGGTGTCAGGTTACACAGTTTGCCAACTCTCTGTACAGGCCGGTGCACTGTACATACATTTTTATATAGAAGGCATCACTAATCTTATGTGTGGTGTTTATGTGACTGTGTTTTTTATATATAATGCCAATTCTAAAAAGTTGAAGGTAGGGGTGTGCGATATCACGATTTTTGATTGTGGACGATTCTCCAAGATCTGCTTTTGAAGAAATATTGTAGTATTGCGCTACAGTTGCGGTTGTTATCAGTTGCAGTTCTGGCGCCTCCATCTCAATATACTGTACAAGGTGACATACATTCACATCAAATGTTAACTCAGAGGTAGAGTTACACTCACGGGACACTACACTTTGCAGTCACAAAAGTACACTATTTGCATGTGCTTTAAAGCCTTGCCTGTTAAACATTTCATTCGCATGCCGTTCTGAAATGCATTTTTTCTGAGCACGTACACCTGAAGTAAACTAAAAAGCCTTTCAAACAGCACCTGATTGCTGGACTACATTATCTTTCGCGTCTGATAGCACTAATAATGTCAAAAACACACAAGGTTTACATATAAACACAGTTGTTATGTCTAAAGTGAAAGTAAACTGTTGAGAGAAAAATGGATGCGTGCCTGTATATTAGATGTGTGCAAGTCTTAAAATGGCAGCGTACTAATAGTACTAAACATGCTGCCACTTGTCATTAAAGGGATAGTTCACCCAAAAATTACAATTATGTCATTTACTCATGCTCATGTTGTCTCAAACCTGTATTAATTTCTTTTTTTTGTGCTGAACACAGAAGAGGAAATTTTGAAGAATGTGGGTAACCAATCAGTTTCTGGTCCCCATTGACTTTGATAATAGGGGGAAAAAATACTATAGAAGTCACTGGGGACCAGCAACTGTTTGGTTACCCACATCCTTCAAAATAACTTATGTTCAACAGAAGAAACTCATTCAAGTTTAAAACAACCTGAGAGTGAGTAAATGACAGAATTTTCGTTTTTGGGTGAACTATCCCTTTAATGTTACTAAAACAATAAAAACAAAGAGAAAAATCACTCACTGCTCTTGACTAAAGAACTTTAATACAGTTGCTTTAATAAGAATCAATTTATAATTCATACAGTGAAGTAGTGTTTTATTTTTATATTTATATTTGTTCATTCAATTTTCTGTTCAGTAAAGAGTGTTTTGATTGGTGGATTAAAAGCTCAATTGGCTGAACGGAACATCCTCCAAAAAAAGATATTTATGAATCTTAACCTGCCAGGAAGGTCTCAAAAATACCGCACACAAATTCAAAGCAGTCCACGCATGTGTGATGATTTGCAAATGCAGATTCAACGATCCATAAATACATGTAACACCATTCATAAATGTGTGATGGAAATTAATTCAAGAACTTGATATATACATATTTGTGTAAACATTTTAAATTTATTTAGGTAAGATGC
>NW_015645057.1:215931-218342 GCF_001515625.1 Sinocyclocheilus rhinocerous
GTTCGGAGATTTCGCACAAATTCAAAGCAGTCCACGCATGTGTGATGATTTGCAAATGCAGATTCAACGATCCATAAATACATGTAACATCATTCATAAATGTGTGATGGAAATTAATTCAAGATACTTGATATATACATATGTGTGTAAACATTTTAAATTTATTTAGGTAAGATGCTTTTGTGTGAGCATTTGGGGAAATATTTATGCTTTTACTTCTGTATTTATGAATTGTGTTTTGAATTTATGAATCGGATTTTGTAAATGTAAATTGTGCTTTGCATTTATGAATTTTGTTTTATAAATGTATTATTTTTGAGGCCGATCTGGCTCCATATAGGTATATTATGGAGTGATTCAGCCTTTCATGTTTTTGTTATATATTTCATTGACTTCTTGGTCTCCGTGATCACAAAAATGAAACAAAACTCAGCAGTAATTGACAAACAGACATGAGAAAAATGTCTATAGAAAGCTTGAAGTGTCTACCTTTAAATGAACTAAGTCATATCGAAAAACGTCTCCAGGTTACGCATGTAACCATAGTTCCACAAAAGGAACGAGATGCTGCGTCAAAACGCTTTGGGAATGCCTTCAGCGTGACCACGCTCTGAATCACATGTGTAATCAGTCCAATAGATGGGCGAGACGTCACGGGCGGGTGACATAATGACCATGAAGCTATAAAAGCATGTGCGGTGGAACCGGCGTCAGCTTCTAGGAATGAAGCAAGCGCTGAAGGGATTCCGGAAGTATGGCACCGAGACGCAGCGTCTCGTTCCCTTCGGGGAACCATAGTTACATGCTTAACCTGGAGACGTTCCTCTTCAGGAACTCGAGCTGCATCGAAACGCTTTGGGAATGAGAATGCCCATGCTGCCAGACTTACAAATCTCTGCCCAGTGTGGATAGCTAGGGCGAGAGAACAGAAGAGTGATATCGGAGTGGCTCGCATATCTAGGCCATAGAACCTGACGAACGTTAGGGCCGTGGACCAACCCGCAGCCTTGCAGATGTCCTGCATAGACACACCTGCTAGGAAGGTCTTGGAGGCCGCCACACTTCTGGTAGAGTGAGCCTTGACCCCCAATGGCGAGGGGAGATCAGAGGACTTGTAGGCAATGGAGATGGCATCAACTATCCACCGGCTGAGTGTCTGTTTTGTAGCAGGAAGACCTCTCTTAGGGGGAACATAACACACAAGCAGTTAGTCCACCTTCCTCCACAGGGCAGCTCTGTGGACGTATGTGTCCAGTGCTCGCACATACAATTAAGCATCTCCTGGTCAGGCTCCCAGAAGGGAGGAGGACAGAAGGCCTGGAGTACGACAGGCCGTGGTGTAGAAGAGGGGACTTTAAGGACATACCCCGCTCGAGGGTAGAGAAAAGCTTTGGCCAGACCGGGCGCAAAGTCGCGATAAGAAGGGGCCACTGAGAGGGCCTGCAGATCCCCAACTCTCTTTAGAGAAGATATCACCAGAAGGAAGGTAGTTTTTATAGAAAGATAGCGATCAGAGATCTGCTCAATAGGCTCGAATGGATACTTACAGAGAGCTTCTAATACTACAGCCAGGTCCCACGTGGGGACGCGAGATCGTACCGGAGGCCTCAGCCTCAGCGCACCGTGGAGGAAACGTGTAACTAGAGGGTGTCTGCCCACTGACTGGCCACCAAGAGGGGCGTGGTAGGCCACAATAGCCGCCACGTAGACCTTCAGGGTGGAGTGGGTCAACCCTGCGGAGAAACGGGCCTGCAGGAACTTCAGCACTGTACCAACTGGGCAGTTAACTGGGTCGAGCTGGTGGTCTCCGCACCAGTAAGTGAAAAGTTTCCACTTCAAGGCGTACAGTTTCCTCGTTGAGGGAGCTCTGGATTGGAGGATGGTCTCAACAACCTTGGTTGAGAGACCGGAAGCTACGAGTTGTGCCCCCTCAGAGGCCACACCCGTAACTTCGACAGCTCCATGGAGAGACGTCGAGAAGGTAAATGAGGTCCGAGAACCATACTCGGCCCGGCCAGAACAGGGCTACTAACAGCTGCCGGACTCCGTCCCGGCGCACTCTCTCCAGAACTCCCGGGAGCAGAGTGATCGGGTGAAAGGTGTACAGACGAAGCCTCGGCCACGTCTGTACCATGGCATCCAGCCCCAGTGGAGCTGGATGAGTCAGAGAGGACCGGAGGGGACAGTGCAATGTCTCTCGAGTCGCAAACAAGTCCTCCTGAGCCTGGCCAAAAATTCTCCAAATCTGCTTCACCACCTCGGTGTGAAGCCTCCATTCCCCAGGCCTTGGCCCCTGCCTTGACAGGATGTCTGCTCCCACACTGAGATGCCCAGGAATGTGAACTGCTCTCAGCGAGAGGAGTTTGCCCTGGGACCACACAAGGATCTGGTGCGCCAGCCTGTACAGGGGG
>NW_015645057.1:218602-237281 GCF_001515625.1 Sinocyclocheilus rhinocerous
CTCTTAGGTCTGGGAGAAAGTGTTTCAGTGCTCGAAACACGGCCAGCATCTCCAGGCAATTGATGTGCCACGTGAGATGGCGACCACTCCACAGACAGCGGGCCGAGCGGCCACTCATGACCGCTCCCCAACCAGTGAGGGACGCATCAATCGCTAGCATTACACGGTGACAAGGAGCTCCCAGCAACGAGCCCTGAGACAAGAACCAAGGTTTCCTCCACATGTCTAAGGCACTTAGGCACCTCAGTGTGACCTTGAGCATGCGAAGCGGGTCTCCCCTTTTGGAGAACCCCTTGGTCTTGAGCCACCACTGTAGGGGTCTCATGTACAGCAGGCCAAGAGGTATCACGTTGGACGCAGCTGCCATCAGACCCAGCAGTCTCTGAAACTGCTTGACAGTGAGTGACTGGCCTTCTCTCACTCTCTTGACTGCCGTGAGGATCGACTCGATCCGAGCAGGGCACAAATGTGCCCCTTGTTCATGGTCAAATTCGTGATCGAATCCCACACCACGCCCAGGTAAGTGGTCCTCTGTAATGGTGAAAGCACACTTTTCTTGCCGTTTAGTCTTAACTCCAACTCTCTCATGTGAGCAAAAATGACATCTCGATGTCGAACCGCTACCTGCTCTGAATGAGCTAATATCAACCAATCGTCGATGTAGTTGAGTATGCGGATGCCCTGGAGTCGCAGTGGAGCCAGAGCAGCATCCACACACTTCGTGAAAGTACAGGGTGAGAGTGCTAGGCCGAAGGGAAGGACCCGATATTGGTAAGCTTTGCCCCTGAAAGCAAACCTCAGGAACTTCCTGTGAGTGGGAAGAATGGATACATGGAAGTATGCGTCTTTTAGATCGATCGTGACAAACCAGTCCTCGAACCTGATCTGAGACACAACTTATTTGAGTGTGAGCATCCTGAACTTCAGTCGCATGACTGAGCGGTTCAACTGACGCAGATCTAAAATGGGACGCAACCCTCCATCCTTCTTCGGAACAATGAAGAACCGGCTGTAGAACCCGGATTCTCTTTCGTGAGGAGGGACCACCTCAATGGCCTCCTTCCTCAAGAGAGTGTTTACTTCTTGTTCCATTTCCCGAGCCAGCTCGGGACCCACCAGAGTGGGGGTAACCCCGTTAACCGAGGCGGTGGAGAACCAAACTGGATTCTGTAGCCCTTCTCTACAGTGTCAGTAGTTTCCACGCTGCTAAATAGTCTACTAAGGGAATCAGTCTCGAGAGACTGACCTCTGGTGTAATCAGAGAGGCTGGCTTGGTGCCCTAAAGCGGCAAACCAGCAGGGGATGACCGTACTAGCTGCCCTAGAGACCTCCGCGGAGGCCGCAAGCCTCTTAGCACTGCTACATTTCTGGGCGGTAACTGAGAGAAGCACTCGCCGGAGACCGCTGTGCCCTGGAACACCGGCAGGGTTGGCAGACCGATCTCCTGAGGGCACTGGGGGGAGACGGGCACCGTGTAATGCTGTGTAAACCTCTCTTCCCCAGAAGGGCCTGCCCTCACAAGTCCTGAGCCCCAATTGTCAGGATTCTTAGCGGAGGACTTCTTAGCCTGAAGGACGGTCCGCAGATCCGGCTTAGGCTTAGAAGCCCCCGACCCAGAGTGTTGCTTTAACTCCCGGTGCCGATGCGGGGGAGCGCGGCAGGCGACGCTCTGTTTTTGAGCCTCCCTGTATGAGGAGCTGGCACGCGGAGGGAGCTGCTCCCGCCCAGCAGCCCCCAGAGCTGGAGAGCGGCGCGGAAGGAACCACTGAAACACCGCCGCCTGTTTACGAGCCTCCTGGTACCTGTCAACGATGGAGTTGACGGCGTCGCTGAACAGGCCAGAAGGCACGAGCGGGGTGTCGAGGAGGAAGACCCTGTCTTTCTCTTTCATGTCTGACAGGGTCAACCACAGATGCCTCTCCAGTGCCACCATAGCTGCCATAGACCGCCCAATGGCATGGGTGGTCTCCTTGGTGGCGCGGAGAGAGAGATGTTCTCAGAGTTAATCTCCTCGCCTTCGTCCAGCTCTTTAAGCAGGTCTGCCTGGTACGCCTGTAACACATCACGCACCGGCCTGACCTGCTGCCGCGTACCCCTTGTCCACCAGCGCTGATGTTGTGCACAGCAATGCCGGAGCCTTTAAGGACGATGCCGCGCCTGGGGACAGATATCTTGCCAGCGTCTGTTCAACCCGAGGCATCGCCCTATAACTGCGCTCACTCAACCCCGCCACATTCCCATAGTAATCTGAAGCGGGGACGAAGAGGCGGGCCGAGAATGGTCTGTCCCACGACCTCGAAACCTCGGTGTGGAGGTCGAGGAAAAAGGGCAGACTCCGGCATGGAGGTGGCAGCCTTGACTGCAGAAAGTGTTCGAGCGGCGGGCCAATCGATGTTCAACTTGGCCACGGCACGAGTAACCACCTCCACTAGCTCCTCATACTGGGGCAATTGAGGGGGCGAAACCTCCTCGACACCCTCCACGTCAACCTACTCGGAGGAAGACAGGCGGAGCATTGAGCCCTCTCCCCAGGGGGAAGTAACCACAGAGTGGGCTTCCGATCCCAGCGATCGGGTGCTGGATCTGGTGGGTGAGGAAGAAGATAGGGACTCATCCGTCTCCATTCCCTCCACCAGATCCATCTGCGAACCCCACGAGTGCAGCCGCCACTCCGCCTCGGCGGAAGCGGGGCCAGCACCGCAAGGAATTCTGCCGAAGGCTCCCACCTCGAAGAGAACCTTCCGGGAGTGAAGCAATGCGTACGCAATTCTCCCTCGAGAGCCGACTCTGCGTGCTTCGCTCCCAAGCAAGCCACGCACAGACTGTGTGTATCCCCACCCGTAATGAAGTGCAGGCAGGGAGGAACACACAGCCTATAACGCGGATTGCTCTCGCCCTTTGAGTGCTTTGTCTTTGCGTGAGCTTTAGACATAGTGGAGTTATTTAGTTGGACAAACAACACTAAAGGTGCTTTCACACCTGGCCCGTTGTTTCGGAACCTGGCGCGTTTCCCCCCTTAGCTCGGTTTGTTTGGGCATATGTAAACATGGCAATCGCGCTTGGATCCGCGCCAAAACAATCGGTCCGAGATCGCCTGAACGAGGTGGTCTCGGCTCGATTGAAAACGAACTCTGGAGCGGTTCGGTTGTAGTGAGAAAGCAATCCGATCTAACTGACCAACGAACCAGGCTATATCACAATGTATAATGGGTAATTACAGAAGTTCTGTGAAAAGCATTAGCTTTGTTGTTTTGCTAATACTTAAAAATGAATCTGTGAATGTCTGTGGGTGAGCACGTCTTCGCCATTCAAAATCAAAGTGCACTTTTTCATTTTATAATGCTGTCTTATTGCTCTTCTTCCTAGTATGTGCATTTTAAAAATGTTTTCCCGATGAATCCTGGACTCCTGCTCAAAGTGATAAGTTAATATAATGAGATCTACAAAAAAAACAACAATAAGCCCACAAAGCTGTTGTCGTTCCATCCTGACAGATGACAGCTGTGACAGCTAAGTGGAATCCCGGAAAATAAACCGTGAAACTTTGACCAATGAGAGAACAGTTTACTCGCGCGTGACTTGTATTAACAAATTTGGTCCGTTTAGAAACTTTGCCGTGTGAAAGCGAACCGCACCAAGAATAAAAAGCAACATTGTAATAATTTTAATCCCTGTTTCGGAACAAAGCAATCGATCTACAGGTGTGAAAGCACCCTAAATAAGACTCACAAACACAGAGAGAACTGACAACACACAGAGCGCTTGCTGAATGACAGAAAGCTGACGCCGGTTCCACCGCACATGCTTTTATAACTTCCTGGTCATTACGTCACCTGCCCGTGACGTCTCGCCCATCTATTGGACTGATTACACATGTGATTCAAAGCGTGGTCACGCTAAAGGCATTCCCAAAGCGTTTTGACGCAGCTCGAGTTCCTGAAGGGGAACAAATATTCTTTGATAAAGTAGTCAGTGTGAAACCAACACAAGGTACAGTCTTTCCAGTCTGAGCTCATTATCTGTAATGTGGTCACACCCATGCGCAGCGCAAGCTATTCATACAATAATCATCCACGTGAGACACGCGAACCTGTAAATGTTCCATCCCCTCGATAAACATCAAGTTCATCTAGGCTACTTTTCATTTTTGGAAGAAGACGCGCTGTGAGGATTAAACCTTGTATTTACCTCAGAAGAAGAATATGATGCGACGCGTGGATCGATCCAGCAGAGGAGATCATTTCTGGTGAGTATAAGTAATTTTTCTTATTTGCATTAGTTAACGTGTTATTGTGACATAAACTTTAACACATTTTACTAGTTGGGTTTTTCCCAAACTATAATTCCAGAATAAAATGTTTTAAATCAAGTGAAACGTTTTGAAATATGACCTCTCATTGTATCTAAATTTCTTATGAAGTAAGAATGCTTTTATGCTCTATGGAATATAAAACAATACGATATAAAAGTAATATGATTATTTACACTGTAACAAGATGAATGTTTAGACCAATGTTTATTAATAATACTCTGTTCACGAATATATGCTCAAAAGTAGATGTTTATGCATGCTTAACAATAATTATTAGTTTCTCAGATACAAAATGCCGTTTTTGTACAGGATGACAGTACATACAAAATCGTGTGTGTATATATATATATATATATAAATAGGGTGACCATACGTGCCATTTTCCCAGGGCGCGTCCTGGCCAGGATTTCTATAAATGCTCCTGATATCAACATGCTCACAGATGTTTTTTTTTTTGTGACCAGATACCTGCAACCACAGATGAGTCATGCTGACTTTCACATGAGTCTCTTCGAACTGTTTCTCTCTGAGAGCGCTGTACCAACATCAGATGTTCAGCTACTGTACATTGGGCTGATATTCTACATCAGGGATGGGCAACTTCGGTCCTGGAGGGCCACTGTCCTGCAGAGTTTAGCTCCAATCCTAATCAAACAGACCTGAACAAGCTAATCAAGGTCATCAAGATCACTAGAAAGCTGCAGGTGAGTTTGATTACGGTTGGAGCTAAACTCTGCAGAACACTGGCCCTCCAGGACCGAAGTTGCCCATCCCCGTTCTACATGACTATGGTAAAATAAGCTCCATGACTACTGATGACGGGATGTTTTTTTTTTTCTTGAATGCATAGAAAGAAGCAACAAACACTTTGGAAATACCAGGTATGGTTTACTTGTTTCAACAGTCGAACAGGATGTGTTTCAGGAATGGCACAAAGGTGTGTTACTGTTCAAGTCTCTGTGTTTAGATCAGTGTGCTCAATAATATGTCTTTGACCTTCGTTATGTACAGGTGCATCTCAATAAATTAGAATGTCGTGGAAAAATTCATTTATTTCAGTATTATAATGTGTTGTAAATAAAATACAAATAATCAAAAACCCCATTATTTTAATCTCCTCACATTCTTTCTTACCTGCCTCACAGTCACACTGATGAGCCATTATGGGAGGCCCTTTGTCTCTTAGGTGTGAATCACTAAATATTCATGGCCATTGTCACTCCTTTGCATACGGCCTTTCTAACGCAAAACATGTCTGACAAAAGTTCAATATATTGTTTTCTGTGAATTAGCGGAGAGGATGATTTTCACATCATTTGTAGCAAAAACTCTAGTATACCACATCCAGTTCTCAAAAGTCTTGTGAACAAATGTTCTGTATGAGTTTTATGGCCTTATTTCGGTGACACTTTTTTAATAACCAAGCATAAACATTGTTTTCTCAAAAATACAAACTCGTACATATTGTACATGCTGCTCACATATTATTGTAGCCCAGTTTGTGCTGAATACAGTGTAATCAGACTTTATCCATCAATATGGTTATAAGAAACTGAAAAATGCACAAATGTCAGGGCATGTCAAAACTTCTCCAGGGCCCAAAAACACCCTCACACCCCCAGAGGGTTAATTATTCTAAAATAATTAACTATTAGGATAGGATGTGGTAAGATTTTCCCCCTACTTTAAATTTCCTCCTTACCATAGGTGTCACTACATGTCATCTCAGGACATTTATTTAATTGTTATGCTTTTAACTTTTACTTTTCATCTAAACATCAAGATTTTTGAGATTTATCCCATCGTGTAAATTTGTTATATTGAATGAAAGTATTTTTCTTTTTCTGGGGGTTTATGGACACTGTTATTCATTTGGATCTGTAGTGTTGTTTGATTGACTGGACAATTTATTATTCTTGCACATGCTAAAGTCATTTCAAAATTTGTTACAATTTAGCAGTAAACTTTATTACAGTAAACTGTACACTTTCCTACTCAGTAGTATTATACTGCATGGAATCTAGGGTTGGCACAAATTTATGATGAGGGTTAGAACTTAAGGCTTGCTAAACGGGCAGTTGAACTTCATATGGTATTAATTAACCTTGCAAACTTTGACTACAATCAGCCTGGGGAGTTTGAGACTCCCTATATATACACACTGAACAAAATTATAAAGGCAACACTTTTGTTTTTGCCCCCATTTTTCATGAGCTGAACTCAAAGATCTAAGACTTTTTCTATGTACACAAAAGGTGCTCCTTCCTGGGCTTTGCAAGTTATTACCGCCGTTTTGTGGAGGGGTTTGCTAAGTTTGCAGCCCCTCTGCATCGGCTGGTTGCGGAATTTGGAAATATAAAATCCCGGAAGCGAGCGGAGAGGGATTTTGCTAGTGGTTGGACTGATCAGTGTCAGACAAGCTTTGAAGACCTGAAAGGTAAGCTTACCACGTCTCCGGTGCTTGCTTATGCTGATTTTACCCTCCCTTTTATTCTTGAGGTGGACGCTAGCCTGAGTGGTTTGGGAGCGGTCCTATCACAGAATCAGGGGGGTAAGGTAAGACCCATCGTATTTGCAAGCCGTGGCTTGAGGCCCGCAGAACGCAATATGACGAATTATAGTTCCATGAAATTGGAATTTTTGGCATTAAAGTGGGCAATAGCCGAGAAATTTAGGGAATATCTGCTCTGTCAAAAGTGCGTGGTATTCACTGACAATAATCCCCTTAGCCATCTTACCTCGGCTAAATTGGGGGCCACTGAGCAACGCTGGGATGCACAGTTGGCTTGCTTCGATTTTGAAATTAAATATCGGCCAGGGAGATGCAATAAAAACGCTGATGCCTTGTCTCGGCAGAATGTATCCGTGCCGAGGGTGGGGAATAGCCTGTTGTCAGGTACAGCAGTTCCCGCTGCAGTACAACAGGCTGGGGAAGTTGCATCTGCTCCTTTGGCAATTCAAGCAGTGATGACTGCACTGCCTGGCCATTCAGTTGCTGATCTGGGGCGCCTTCAAGAAGCCAACCCGGTGATCAGTGAGATCTTGGGGTTTTGGAGGAAGCGAAAGCTCCCGGGTCCTGATGAGCGGCAGCAGCTTTCTAAGGCAGCATTGACTCTTCTTCGGCAGTGGGATCGATGAGATTTTGCAAGTGGTCCTGCCTTCTGTTTTGCGGTGTGATGTTTTGAAGGGGTTGCACCAAGACCATGGGCATCAGGGCATTTAACGCACCACCGAGTTGGTGCGTCAGCGATGTTATTGGCCGGGTATGACGGGGGAGGTGGCTCGATGGTGCCATGAGTGCGAACGGTGCCAAAGCGCCAAGGACACGGATCCAGTTGCCCGCAGTTTTAAGGGGCATTTGTTGGCATCACAGCCAAATGAAATCCTGGCTATCGACTTCACGTTGTTAGAGCCTTCTCGGTCGGGGTTAGAGAATGTTCTTGTGATGACTGATGTCTTCACTAAATTTATTTTGGCTGTCCCTACTCGGGACCAAAGGGTCGAGACTGTAGCACATGTTTTGGTGACAGAATGGTTCTATAAGTTTGGGGTCCCGGTGAGAATTCATTCAGACCAGGGCCGCAATTTTGAGTCCTCGCTGATCCAGCAACTTTGCTTATTGTATAGGGTTGAGAAGTCTTGCACGACACCGTACCACCCAGCTGGAAATGGCCAGTGCGAGTGCTTCAATAGGACAATGCACAAATGCACAATTTGTTACGTACCCTGCCAGTTTCGAAGAAAAGAGATTGGGTGTCTCGTCTCCCTCAGGTTCTCTTTTCGTATAATACCACTCCGCACCAGGCTACGGGTGAGTCGCCACATTTTCTAATGTTTGGTCAGGAGCCACGGCTTCCGGTGGATTTTCTGCTGGGCAGAGTATTCGAACCAGTGGCAGGTGAAGTGCATGAGTGGATTGCGGAGCACCGGGCAAGGTGGCAGGTTGCTTTTGATGGTGCACGGGACCGTCTGAGAATAGCTGCCAATCGTCGAAAGGGGTATTTCGAATCGAGAGTGCGAGACTCGCCACTTGAGGTTAGGCATTTGGTTTATCTTCGTGAGTGCAGTATGAGAGGGCGTCAAAAGATTCAAGATGTGTGGAAGGTTGCTTTTGATGGTGCACGGGACCGTCTGAGAATAGCTGCCGATCATCGAAAGGGGTATTTCGATTCGAGAGTGCGAGACTCGCCACTCGAGTTTGGGCAGTTGGTTTATCTTCATGAGTGCAGTATGAGAGGGCGTCAAAAGATTCAAGATGTTTGGAGTTCTGTGGTCTATAGGGTTATGGAAGCGCCTAGGGTAGGTGGCTCTGTATATACTGTTGCACCAGTGGAGGACGTGGCTAAGGTGAAGCGGGTCCACCGTTCATTGTTGAAGGCACAGGTTCAAGGGAGTTTTGCTCCCGGATCCAGTGCAGGTCCTTCAGTGGACCCTGAACAGCCTGTGGGGAATAGTGAAGAGGGTCCTTTAGTGGGTGCAGAAGTGAATGCAGAGGATGGTGTTGATGAGGTGTATTTGTGGGTGGTTCTACCAGAATTACAGGGGGTAGGTGCTTCTGTCCCTGTGGAGAAGCCAGTTTCAGGTGTGGGAACTCTTGACGGTGTGGATGGGGCAAGCCATTTTAGTAATGTGGAGGTAGGTCTCGTACTACCCCCAGATCCATCATCCGGCGGTTTGCCCCAGGAAAATGAAGCTGCGTTGCGAAGGTCGAGGCGGCCAACCGCAGGCCAACATCCAAATGTTCATCGCTTGCCAAGGTCAGTGGGTGAGGCTGTAGTAGGTGTTAGGACACCCACTGGTGTAGTAGCTAATTCAGTGATGGCTCTCTTCAGGCCTTGGTATTGATTGTTGGGGTTTGGAGATTTATCGTCGGGGCGCCGATACATAATGTGGGGGTTTTGTAAATGCTTCCAATTTGACTGCCTTTGCCACAATGGCAACTCATAATAATGGAAATGCACACCTGACAACATCTAGGCATGCTCTTGATGAGATAACAGATTGTGTTTTGGCAATCTGGGATCTCCTCCCAGACCTGGATCAAGGCATCAATTAGCTCCCAGACAGTCTGTGGTGCTTTTTTAGTGGCTTCAGATGCTCCGATACATAGCATCCCAGAGGTTCTCAATTGAACTTAGGTCTGGGGAATGTGAGGGCATCAATGACATTGTCATCCAGAAGCTGCCTGTACACGCTGGCCATATGAGACCGGCCATTGTCATGCGTCAGGAGGAACACAATGCCCACTGCACCAGTGTAAGTTCAGTGAGACAGTGGTCTAAGGATTTCATCCCGGTACCTAACAGCAACGTGGGTTCCATTGGCTAGCACTCGGAGGTCTGTGCAACAATCCAAGAATATTCCTCCCCAGACCATCAGTGACTCAGCGCCAAACTGGTCGTGCTGGATGATGTTGCAGACAGCTTAACATTCTCCATGAACTCTCTAGACACTTTCACATCTGTCCCATGTTCAGTGCTCTCATCTGTGAGGTGAACAGGGCGCCGATGGTGGATTGGGTTGCATTGTAGTCACAAAGACCCTAACAAAACACAAAACTAGAGACAAATCAGTCAGGAAGGATAAGGAGATAGCTATTCCCTTTTTGAGGGTTGTCTTTCTGTTTGGACATTAGCAGGTAAAACTGATTCACAATCCCTTCAGCTTTCTAACTGGACAGATTGATATCTCTGAAAAACATAAAGAAGTTGTCCCGGCTACTAGGCTATCACATGTGAGGATCCTGCAGGTGGCGGATCGTTTATAGCCTTTTCTCACAGCAGCTGGAATAATTAAATGTATCATTTTGATGGCGGATTGTAATCCAGAAAGGATTATGTGTTTATCTGCCTGACTGACTGCCACACATACTCCTCAAAACATTAGATTCATCCATGCTGGAGCCGAGCCACCGCACAACCCACAAGGAAGATAATTCCGCAAAAAGCTGCAATTGCAGGTTTCCAAACAGAGATGGCGACAAAGAGGCTAAACTTACGGACTGCAGCTTTAATTTAAAAACGCTTTATAATGAATATTATTTCTAGATCTTTATTTCTAAAACTATTATTTTCCAAACTAAGACCTAAGACTGATCTTAAGACTACAAACACACATGCTGTGTTTACATTATTGAAAGTAGAGTGTTGATTGGTACACCATGATTTTTTAAATTATTATTATTATTTATTTATTTTTATTTATGGTTATTTTAAGACTTTTTACATTGGACAAATTTAAAGTCACTATTGTCAGTTCCTGTTGTCAAATAAAATCTCTATTGAATCATTTATTTTTATATTTTATTTTACACTCTCCTGGCAGAGAGATCTGCATCCATCTTTATTTTTCGCAAAAAGCAATGAACGTTATCATCACACATTAGATGATCAACAAAATGAGGAGTTTCTGTAATGAATCAGATGCATGTTAATCAAAATTTGGCTGTACAGCTTCCACAAAAAAAGCTGGTTTTGTCATAAATATTAAGTGGAGAGTAAGTGATCTTTGACATTATACTGTAGATCCTAGGCACATTTGAGATTTAGTGTCACAACATTTCTTGTTGGGAAACTATGGAACTCATTTGTTGCTTTTAATGTAGCAAGTGTAATTTCTTTTAACAGGACTCCATGATGCGTCTTATTTAGTAATTCAATCACATCAATTTACTAAAAAAAATTAACAACCTAAAAAAAAAAACACACATAGGGATCATTCTGCAAGATCTGATGCAGTCACATGCTTGCACCCATGATCCACTGGTTATCAGGATACTCTCCTCTTCTTATCAGCATTTGGTAACCAATGAAGTTGGAGAGCTCAAAGATCATAAAGCAGCCACTTTCCACCCTACATGAGCAGCAGTGGTATGAGGTCACCTCAGGGCAGTCACCACTGGTCTCATAGTTACGACTGTGGAAGTTTCTGTCCTCATAGAAAATTATCTGGAACACATATAGCAACAAAAAGGCATGCTTACAATGGATATGATATTCTTTGTTCTTTTCTTTGCTTGTTAATCCATTTGAAAGTGCAATCCTTGTATTCCTCCATTAACAGCTGACATTGTAAAATCAATGTAGATTTTTTTTTTTGATGTTATTTGGTCTAAGTATCCATCAATAGCATTTGTCTTCTTCAACATAGTTATCTCCTACCTTTCCCATGATTTTGCATTTGTTTCTATAGTGCTAGTGTTTTACTGTGTTGCTTTTAATGCTCAACTTGATTCATAAAAATCTATAGCCCATTGTTTGAACTTCTTACTCAGCAATTCTATTTCCTTTCTAAACTAGTCTAAGTAGTTACCAGAACTGTTTGCTCCTATACCCTGTGCCAACTGTGGCTTTTCTTGGTTGTAGGGCAGGTGGAGGAGGACAGATTATCCACTGACGTGCCATTTACTGTACATTTGAAACATAAATAGAGACATATATATTTCAGTAATAAAAGATGTTTTGTAAGTGGTTGTTTTTTTTCTCCCTAAAACTGATATTGTCAAGCATATCAGCCTTAAGGGGACCCTGGTAACTGAAGATCTACTAGTGCTGTACTGTATTATTTTAGCTTATTCTCTTAACTGTTATGTTGGTGTTTGTTTAAATATTTCATTTAAGACTGGGAGATTAAAATAAAAACAGAAATAGAGTCATGAACCAGAGACCATGGAGATCCATAAGTTCAAACCTACTTTAATCGTTATAATTTTGTTTGATGTACCATATACAGCTAAATAAACAAAATCGCTTGATACATAACACAACAGGATCAAAAACTTTAATTTTCATTAGGTATAATCTTTTTAATAGCTGATAGAATCTCCATTATTGTCTACATAAATACCAGTTCTGTCAGATTGCTCCTTTTCATTTATGTGTGTAGGACAGGTCAATTATTCAGAAGTGTATTTAACAGTATGATACACAATCTTTAAATTGAGGTGCACAAGTATTGTTTTACATGCATGCAGACATGAAAATAATCAATGCCTTTTTTTGCCCATGTCTATTTTTATGTTATATTTTGGGGGCTTTTTACCTTTATTGGACTGGACAGTAGGAAGAGAGGAACAGGACCGGGGAAGAACCTCAACAACTGGGGTCGGCTGAGGCACATGCCTGAGTGCTTCCCACAAGGCCATTGCTCTGACGTCCACGAGCATTTTGGTAACACAACACAATCAGTATGGCTGTATCACAGCATGAACATTCAGCTGTCTGCATGACATCTAACTAGAATTACTCAAATATAAATCTTTAGAATTATGTTAGTATGTATAATGATTTATTGAGTTTATTCACAGCAGACAATGATCTGCTTCTTCATTTGGACATTGATGTTATAAACTTAACTGATACTATAAAACTGATATGTTTATTTTCCATTGGTTTGCGTACTTTTGGTACAATGACACTAATGGTGGAACTCAAAGTGGTGAAAACAGGCCAAGACAACAGAATAATTGAATGAGAAATTTATTGTTTATGCTTATATTATCAGACCGTGAATTTAACACAAGTCCATGATTCTTCTAACAGAGCTGAATCTGCTATTGCTGTATCCCATATCCCTGAAGCTCCTGTACTCTCCAGGTCTGAAGTATATCATCCTGCCTCTGTAGTGGGGCTGCTCATACATGAGCCAGTGGCCATCCATCACATGGCAGGACTGCCAGTCGGACATGCGATAACGGTCCATGAAGGATTCGCAGTCATCTGTCAGCTCGTACATCTGACCTCCGAAGTTCTCCCTCTCATAGATCTTCATTCTGTAGGGTCCCCTGTACTATAAGATGAAATGTATTGATTCAGTCTGATTGAATACATTTCTGATTCAATATAGTGTGTTTCAAATGGGCCGAATCATTTAACTATTATTATTATTATTATTAATTATTAAAATAACTATTATCATTATTGTTTTTTGTTTTTTTGTTACCTGAGGAACCATGCGACAGGACCTAATGCCATCACTCATTCCCATGCGCATGCAATCAGCATACTCGCCCCTCCTCATAAAAAACTGGTTTCCCATGTAGTTAGGACGGTCATAGACCACAAAGCAGCCGCTCTCCACTCTGCATGAGTGGCAGCGGCTGAGGTAGGTAGACATATCAGAGCAATCACTGCTGCACTCATAGGAGCGACCCTGGAAGTTCCTGTCCTCGTAGAAGATGATCTACCAAGAAAAATAAAATGTGAATATTAAAATATAAGTTGTCTCTCTGTAAACAGTAATCTTTAACAGTTGAAGTAACTGGTGTTTTTGGCTTGAATTACGCACCAGGTATGTGTATTATTGCTTGTTTATAATATAATTACCTAAAACATATTGACATATCATAAAAAATTTCATCTTTGCATTTAATACATTTATAGAAGATTTTGCTGTTTTTGGCAGCTCTTCTCCACTGGATTAAGGCCACCCAATACATACCTTGCCCATGTTTGCTAGTCTTCGTGGGATTCTGTCCAGTTGCTGTCTGTCTGACTGCTGCTGTATTATTGCTTGTTTATAATATAATTACCTAAAACATATTGACTGTTTCCACATAAAAAATTTCATCTTTGCATTTAATACATTTATAGAAGATTTTGCTGTTTTTGGCAGCTCTTCTCCACTGGATTAAGGCCACCCAATACATACCTTGCCCATGTTTGCTAGTCTTCGTGGGATTCTGTCCAGTTGCTGTCTGTCTGACTGCTGCCTTTTATACTTTATAGGCTGATAATGGTTTTTGTCATTCAAATACCCTGGAACCTGATGATCAAGCAGGTCTGTGATTTCTGTTAATTTAAATTGTGCAATCACAGCCTACATGAAACAAACAGAATGAAAGACAAACAGAAAGAGAGAGAGCGAGCGAGACAGCAAATGAGAGTGAAAAGCAATCATGTTGGCCAAGAGTTATCAAGTCTGAGGAATTCCTTAAAGTAGCAAACATTTTCCAAGTACTTAAAAAGTAATAGTTAGAGTTTCATAAAGAGTCTCATTTGCTGTCTATTTTTAAGTAAATTTAAATAAATGTCACGCTCATGTCAAATGAACAAAATTATACATTATGTAATTTTTGCATAAAGAGGTCTGCGGGTACAGTATGCCTTAAATGATTTTAGATTTCCCTTCACATAACTATAGCCATTTAAACAATTCTACCAAGAGAGGTCACCAAAATTAACAATGTGAAAACTTTATGTGAATGTGTATTTAAAGTGAAATTTTGTTTTATATTCCGTATTTGTCTAGTCTCTATTGTATCAGCTTTGACTAAATACACCCCATATTCCTTTTTAAGTCCCCCTTTTCCCATTCTGCACTTTAAAGTAGCATTTGATTGCAGTTAACATTGTTAAAAATGTCTAGTTTATTTAATGGTTGCTTAGACATAAGCAAAATGCAAATATGTTCTATCAAACTCTGTCCCTAACATGTGGAGAAAACTTTTCAGGGTTGTTTGAAGCACAGCTTTGAGACCTGTACCTGTACCTCAGCCTCTGCAAATGAAATGGGTTATTAGTAAAGTTCAAGAGAGTGTGATGGCTTTGAATGACAACATCATGTCTTGCACTCAAAGATTTACAAAAAGAAAAAAAAGTGGTTTAAATATCAAGGAGAATTATTTATAGTATTATTACTTTTGACCAATAGGCGGGGCTGTTACTATGGAAGAAAAATAATGCCATATGTCGTTGAAACAAAAAAGCACGTTGAATAGCACTAACTGAAAAAATAGAATTAGAATTAGAATTAGAATTCACTTCCAAAATATTCAATCTGTTTAAAAATATGATTTATAATATTCGACAGGCAAATTTCAGTCCATTTTATTTCAATTTCCAAATTCGCTTCCACAAATTCAGTGGTTAAAATTCATCAAAAAATTCGGCATTGCACATCCGGGAGCTGCAGGAATTGCAGTAGAGCACCGATGCATGATGTTCACCTGCTGTCAGTCACTCACCAGCAGGTGGCGCAAGCGGCTGTTGATGAAGACCAAAGCAACAGGTGGATCAAGTAATTCATTCACAAAAACAGATTTGCAGAAATGGAGCAAGCACTAAGTAGAAGTTTTGATTATCGGGGCCAGTATAAACATGTGGAAAAGCTGATTGTGTGTATGTTTAATTCAACATCTTCGCTGTTTCCCGTAGCCTACATGTAAGCAGCTTTCTCTACCACAAAGGAGATTATAATGCTATTTTACCCAATGCTGATGTACAGAACTAACATTACGTCTGAGGAAGACATATATTGCTTTCGGTTGCTTAGTTTCCTTTACTTGTATCACGGCTTGTGTGAGGCTGTGCTGTAATACTGTGTTTACCCCTCATACGTCACACTCCAGGATTCCCCAATGACGCGTAACGCACCTCAGTCATTCTTGAGACATGGGACAAAACAGGTCCAGCAAGGGTAACTGCTATTAGGTTTAAAAATAAAAATATTTTCAATTTTAAATGTCATGAGGGATTAATAATAGAATGTATTTGTCAGCATCCTACCTCCTGTAGTTTGTCTCCGTGCCCCTAGAGGTCCCCTGTTTTTTCCTCTGCCTTAGTTCGTATTCCTGCATCCAGAGCCTCCTCGGCTCCTGAACAGCCCCATGACTCCCTGGAGGACATGCAATTGGGTCGTTCCAGGCTCTCTCCCAATGAGAGGGAACGTCGCATGAGGGAGCGACGTTGCCTTTACTGCAGTGCTTCCGGTCACTTTCGCTCTACTTGTTCCAAGCTCTCGGGAAATGGTTATCCCCGCCCAGCTACAGGAGGGCTGTGATGGGGAAAATTAGAGCTCCTCCTACTAACGCCGTCCTAGTGGTTCCAGCCACTCTGTCCTGGGAGGGCCACCAGCATCCGGTCCAGGCCATGATTGATTCCGGTGCCGCAGGCGACTTTCTGGATCTATCCTTGGCTAAGGAACTTGGGATCCCCACCCAACTCCTTCCTCATCCCCAGGCAGTTACGGCATTGGATGGCAGACCTCTGGAACCGGGCAGAGTAACAGAGGCCACTCAGTCCCTGCGACTTACCATCCATCAACACCAGCAGGAGGAGACCTTCTATCTGATTGACTCCCCCGAGTATCCTGTTATCCTGGGCCACCCCTGGCTGCCCTGGCTGCATCCCTGGATCGACTGGTCCGCTGGCACCATTATGAGCTGGGGTTCCACTTGCCACCTCAGCCACCTCACTCCCTCAGTCCCTAGTTCCGAGTTTCAAGAGTCTGTCGACCTGTCTCGAGTACCCAGTTCCTATCATCAGTTCAAGGCAGTGTTCTGCAAGTCCCGGGCCACCTCCTTACCACCTCACCGCCCCTACGACTGTGCCATTGAGCTACTCCCTCCCCGGGGTCGGATTTTCTCCTTGTCTTCCCCCGAGCGCACAGCAATGGATACCTACATTAAGGAATCCCTGGCAGCCGGCATCATCCGTTCTTCCCCCGCAATGGATACCTACATTAAGGAATCCCTGGCCGCCGGCATCATCCGTGCCTCTACTTCCCCTACTTCCCCGGGCTTGTTCTTTGTGGGGAGGAAGGACGGGGGTCTTAGGCCATGTATCGATTACCGGGGCCTCAACAAGATCACGGTTCGGAATCGATACCCCCTTCCCCTCATGGCCACTGCTTTCGAGCTACTACAAGGGGCTTCCATTTTTACTAAATTGGATCTACGCAACGCATACCATCTCGTGCGGATCCAACAGGGGGACGAATGGAAGACGGCCTTCAACACCCCCACAGGCCACTATGAGTATCTGGTGATGCCGTTCGGGCTCACCAACGCCCCCGCAGTATTCCAAGCACTGATAAATGACGTTCTCCGGGACATGCTTAATCAATTCGTCTTTGTATATCTTGACGATATCCTCATTTTCTCGGGGTCATTGGAGGAGCATGAGGGGCACGTCAGCAGGGTCCTCCAGAGACTCCTTGACAATCATCTCTACGTGAAGCCCGAGAAATGTGAGTTTCATGTTACCCAGGCTCAGTTTCTCGGGTTCATCATCACTCCTGGCCACGTGGAGATGGACCCTAAGAAGGTTGAAGCTGTCCTCAACTGGCCTATTCCCGCCACAGTTAAGGAGGTTCACTTCAGTGCAGAGCCTCGATTACCACCTCCCAAGCCCTTTGCTGGGGATCCTAGTTCCTGCCAGGGTTTCCTCACCCAATGCTCCCTGATCTTCGAGCTCCAGCCCTCAAGTTTTCCCACAGACCGCTCCAAGATTGCTTACATAATTCTGTCGACCTGTCTCGAGTACCCAGTTCCTATCATCAGTTCAAGGCAGTGTTCTGCAAGTCCCGGGCCACCTCCTTACCACCTCACCGCCCCTACGACTGTGCCATTGAGCTACTCCCTCCCCGGGGTCGGATTTTCTCCTTGTCTTCCCCCGAGCGCACAGCAATGGATACCTACATTAAGGAATCCCTGGCAGCCGGCATCATCCGTGCCTCTACTTCCCCGGCTGGGCGGGCTTCTTCTTTGTGGGGAAGAAGGATGGGGGCTATGTATCGATTACCGGGGCCTCAACAAGATCACGGTTCGGAATCGATACCCCCTTCCCCTCATGGCCACTGCTTTCGAGCTACTACAAGGGGCTTCCATTTTTACTAAATTGGATCTACGCAACGCATACCATCTCGTGCGGATCCGACAGGGGGACGAATGGAAGACGGCCTTCAACACCCCCACAGGCCACTATGAGTATATGGTGATGCCGTTCAGGCTCACCAACGCCCCCGCAGTATTCCAAGCACTAATAAATGACGTTCTCCGGGACATGCTTAATTAATTCGTCTTTGTATATCTTGACCATATCCTCATTTTTTCGGGGTCATTGGAGGAGCATGAGGGCACGTCAGCAGGGTCCTCCAGAGACTCCTTGACAATCATCTCTACGTGAAGCCCGAGAAATGTGAGTTTCATGTTACCCAGGCTCAGTTTCTCGGGTTCACCATCACTCCTGGCCACGTGGAGATGGACCCTAAGAAGGTTGAAGCTGTCCTCAACTGGCCTATTCCCGCCACAGTTAAGGAGGTTCAGCGTTTCATTGGCTTCGCAAACTTCTATAGGAGGTTCATTACAAACTTCAGCTCTGTGGTGGCCCCCTTGACTACGCTGACCAAGGGAGGAGGAATCAAGATTCACTGGGGTTCGGAGGCAGCGGGGGCCTTCGAGGAGCTCAAGCACCGCTTCACTTCCGCTCCCATTCTCTCGATCCCCGACCCAGAAAGACCTTTCGTGGTGGAGGTGGACGCCTCGGAGGTGGGCGTAGGGGCCATTCTGTCACAAAGGGGTGAGGATGGAAAATTACACCCTTGCGCCTTTATGTCTCGTCGCCTGTCGGATGCCGAGCGCAACTACCA
>NW_015645057.1:237969-239055 GCF_001515625.1 Sinocyclocheilus rhinocerous
GGGTGTTTGGAATTCCCCTGGATATTGTCTCCGACTGAGGGCCCCAGTTCTCGTCTCGGTTCTGGGGGGCCTTCTGCAAGCTGATCGGTGCCACGGCCAGCCTATCGTCTGGGTTCCATCCAGAGTCTAATGGCCAGACGGAACGGATTAATCAGGATCTGGAGACCACTCTGCGGTGTATGGCGGCCAATAACCCCACCTCTTGGGCTACCTACATCATGTGGGCTGAATATGCCCACAACACCCTCCAGTCCTCGGCCACTGGACTATCCCCCTTTGAATGCCAGTTCGGCTTTACCCCCCCATTGTTTCCTGAGGAAGTGTCACAGGTTGGCGTTCCCTCGGCCCAGCGTTTTGTCCAACGCTGTCGGCAGACCTGGAGGAAGGTTAGGCGTGCCCTTCTTCAAACCTCCCAGAGATACCAACGTCACGCTAATCGCCGCCGCCGGACGGCCCCTAATTTCCGAGCTGGTCAAAGAGTCTGGTTAGCCACCAAGAACCTGCCCCTCAGGGTCGAATCAAGGAAGCTTTCCCAGAAATACATTGGCCCTTTCTGCATAGCAAGGGAAGTTAACCCTGTTTCCTATCGTTTGTTTCTTCCCCGTTCACTTAGAATTAACCCCACGTTTCATGTCTCATTACTAAAACCTGTCTTGTCTTCTCCTTTTGCCCCCCCACGCAGACCCCCTCCACCTCCCAGGATCATCGATGGCCAGCCAGCCTACACAGTCCGCCGGATACTGGACTCCCGGAGGGTCCAGAACTCACTGCAGTATCTGGTGGACTGGGAGGGCTACGGGCCGGAGGAGCGCTCCTGGGTTCCAGCCAAAGACATCCTGGACCCAAGTTTGATCCGGGAGTCTCGCACCCGGAGGCCGGGGTGTTCTGGAAGGAACATCAGGAGCCGTTCCTAGAGGAGGGGGTCCTGTCAGCATCCTACCTCCTGTAGTTTGTCTCCTTGCCCCTAGAGGTCCCCTGTTTTTTCCTCTGCCTAGTTCTTCCTCGTGTGGCCTTGTTAGCGTTATCTAAGTCAACTGCGCCTTGTTTTCCCCAAGGTAATTAAGTTGTGTATTTTTCCCTTGGTTC
>NW_015645057.1:239129-250961 GCF_001515625.1 Sinocyclocheilus rhinocerous
ACCCCTTCAGTGGGAACTGGAAAGGGTGGTGCGAGAGGCTCAAGCCCAAGAGCCAGACCCAGGAGGTGGTCCCGCGGGACACCTGTACGTCCCTCAATCTGCCCGGGCCCGGGTCTTGCAGTGGGGTCATGAGTCTCCCTTGACGTGCCATCCGGGAGATGCTCGCACACTTGACTTCCTCCAACAGCGGTTTTGGTGGCCGTCCATCAAGGAGGATGTAAAGGTCTATGTGAAGGCCTGTCCCGTGTGCAGCCAGGGAATGTCTACACATCAGCGACCTCAGGGACTGCTCCATCCCTTACCCGTTCCCCGTAGGCCATGGTCGCACCTTTCTCTGGACTTTGTCACGGGACTCCCACCATCCCAGGGCAACACTGTCATCCTGGTGGTTGTGGACCGGTTCTCTAAGGCCGCCCGGTTCATTCCCCTGCCCAAATTGCCCTCGGCCAAAGAAACAGCAGAGCTCCTCATGAACCATGCCTTCCGGGTGTTAGGAATTCCCCTGGATATTGTCTCCGACCGAGGGCCCCAGTTCTCGTCCCGGTTCTGGGGGGCCTTCTGCAAGCTGATCGGTGCCACGGCCAGCCTATCGTCTGGGTTCCATCCAGAGTCTAATGGCCAGACAGAAAGGATTAATCAGGATCTGGAGACCACTCTGCGGTATATGGTGGCCAATAACCCCACCTCATGTGGGCTGAATATGCCCACAACACCCTCCAGTCCTCGGCCACTGGACTATCCCCCTTTGAATGCCAGTTCGGCTTTACCCCCCCATTGTTTCCTGAGGAAGTGTCACAGGTTGGCGTTCCCTCGGCCCAGCGTTTTGTCCAACACTGTCGGCAGACCTGGAGGAAGGTTAGGCGTGCCCTTCTTCAAACCTCCCAGAGATACCAACGTCACGCTAATCGCCACCGCCGGACGGCCCCAAATTTCTTTGAATGCGAGTTCGGCTTTACCCCCCCATTGTTTCCTGAGGAAGTGTCACAGGTTGGCGTTCCCTCGGCCCAGCGTTTTGTCCAACACTGTCGGCAGACCTGGAGGAAGGTTAGGCAGGCCCTTCTTCAAACCTCCCAGAGATACCAACGTCACGCTAATCGCTGCCGCCGGACGGCCCCTAATTTCCGAGCTGGTCAAAGAGTCTGGTTAGCCACCAAGAACCTGCCCCTCAGGGTCGAATCAAGGAAGCTTTCCCAGAAATACATTGGCCCTTTCCGCATAGCAAGGAAAGTTAACCCTGTTTCCTATCGTTTGTTTCTTCCCCGTTCACTTAGAATTAACCCCACGTTTCATGTCTCATTACTAAAACCTGTCTTGTCTTCTCCTTTTGCCCCCCCACGCAGACCCCCTCCACCTCCCAGGATCATCGATGGCCAGCCAGCCTACACAGTCCGCCGGATACTGGACTCCCGGAGGGTCCAGAACTCACTGCAGTATCTGGTGGACTGGGAGGGCTACGGGCCGAAGGAGCGCTCCTGGGTTCCAGCCAAAGACATCCTGGACCCAAGTTTGATCCGGGAGTTTCGCACCCGGAGGCCGGGGTGTTCTGGAAGGAACGTCAGGAGCCGTTCCTAGAGGAGGGGGTCCTGTCAGCATCCTACCTCCTGTAGTTTGTCTCCGTGCCCCTAGAGGTCCCCTGTTTTTTCCTCTGCCTAGTTCTTCCTCGTGTGGCCTTGTTAGCGTTATCTAAGTCACCTGCGCCTTGTTTTCCCCAGTGTATTTAAGTGGTGTATTTTTCCCTTGGTTCCTCACTCGGTTTTTGAGTCTTCGCCCTGCATCTCCTGCCTGGTCTCGCTAAAGCCTCTCTAGCTACCCCAAGTAAGGTTTCCTGAGTTGACTTTTTTTTTATAAATCTACATTTCCTGGGATACTGCCTCAAGTGTTTCGTTTGGGTACAACATTACCACTCCCGTGGATTAGTGGTAGATCTCTCAACTATCACGCCAGAGACCCGAGTTCAAGCCCGGTTTGTGACAGTATTTAACACAATTATCACCTTCAATTTAATTTTCTCATTATTATACTAAATCTATGTTTCTTAATGTCCTCTCACTACATCTAAAACAGTGTGTCCACAGAGAAGGGTTCAATCATTCATATGCAATAAAATGGATAAAAATGTTTTTTAATGATGAAAAAGAGCTTGTTTTATCAAAAGCAACACTTATTAATATCTCCTGTCAAAGCAAGGTTGTTTTTTAATGACACATGCATATTTAATACGATTTTAAAGTTGCGTCCCCACTTTTTGTCAACACCGTCAGACATTCAATAAAATGTAATAAAATCAGGGAATATCAGGGGCAGCTGTCACTCTAAAGGACCCCCTTGCATTAACCACCGAATTTTTGGAAGCGAATTTGGAAAGTGAAATAAAATGGACCGAAATTGGACTGTCGAATATTATACATCGTATTTTTAAACAGATTGAATACTTTGGAAGTGAATTCTGGAAGGTGAATATGAATTATTGAATTTTTTATTATGAAAATGTGTGTGAAATATTTTGAATTGAAATATTCACAGCTTAAATAGACAACTATGTTCAATTTCAGGACCTAAAAATGCAAGCCCTGGAAATACAAGGCATTAAAATGCAAGCATTGTTAATGCAATGCATTATTTTTTCAGTTAGTGCTATTCAACGTGCTTTTTTGTTTCAAAGACATATGGCATTATTTTTCTTCCATATACTAAATGGATAGAACATTGTCGTGGCATTGTGGCACTTAATAAAGAAAAATATTTAATGTCAATAGGCCAATGCACAGTTAAGCTAAGTGTGAACTGACATGGCAGAGTTTGTTTTTCAAGTGTTTATGTGTTGTCGCTTTGCTAGTTCAATTAATTAGTTACCATACAAATAAATAACCTCGCTGGCGCTCCATCGGACGGTTCACTCGCGTGCAGGTTGTACACAAAGCAGCGCTCCGCTCAAAAAACACTGCTTTATCAGACATTACATGCAAGATTAAATGAAAATGACATCCATTTTTCTGAAGACAGTCGGTTTCCTTCAGAAATACAGTGATATAAAAACACCCGCACTCAATGTATGGAAAACACTGTAGTCTCAAAATTGAAGTGTCAATTCTGCAGTTTACATCATTGTCCAGTATTGTACTGTCAGCAATTTATTATAAAAACGTTTCATAATTGTAACATACATATTTACATACATAATTACTCCGGTGCATGTGTAATAACTTGCGAAAACTTGAGGCTACAGCAGCACTTCTTCTTCCTCGTCGTCTTGTCTGATTCGCTCAACCAAGCTTTCTAACCACGACCTCGCCCCTCCCCACCCCCCAACCATTTGAACTTCCGTTGGCGGGAATTATTTTAATTATATTCTAATGGGCCGCTTTGTGATATCACAAAACCCGGAAAACAAACGCTGTAGTCCAAACGAGCCGTTCGTTGTAGTTCTTGAAAAGGGATTTTTTTACAACGAAATATCTCCCTTTGGAGTGGACTTTGAGATTTGTAAGTTTGAAGATCTTTTTTATGCCCAAACATACACACTACACATTGACTAAAATTCAAAAAGTGAAAAAGCATAATAGGACCCCTTTAAGGTTCACTTTTAGACTTTAACATTTGTAACTCATTAAAAAATAGATCACAGGTGTTCACTTTACATTAAGGTTCACTTTCACAGGTTATTAACGTTTATAACTCAATAAATGGTTCACAGGTGTTCACTTTACATTAAGGTTCACTTTCACAGTTTACTAACGTTTATAGCTCATTAATTAATGGTTCACACGTGTTCACTTCATATTAACGTTCACTTTTAGACATTATTAACATTTATAACTCATTAATAAATGGTTCACAGTTGTTCACTTTACATTAAGGTGCACTTTCACAGGTTACTAACTTTTATAGCTCATTAATAAATGGTTCACAGGTGTTCACTTTTCATTAAGGTTCACAAGTAACTAATATTGGAATAAAAATTTTCATTATTAATATTTCATTTCATGTCATGGTTGTGTTTTTATGTCCCCTATCAGTTTTATATCATTACTGTGGACAGGCGACTTTTGCGGAGAATCATGGGTAAGATACAGAGTAGCTTCTGGTAAGAAAAGTGACACGAGTCATGAGATATAAATGAGAAAAACATAAATACAAAACACTTCAGTCTCTATATAATAGTCTATTTTTGCTGCATCATAAAATAAATCAGGAATCTGGTTTTGAGTGAAAAAGTATGAATAAATGTATTTATTAAGCATTCCATTCATAAACACATTTATAAACATTATAAATAGTGTTTTCCCTTCATAAAGGGAACCTTAATGTAAAGTGTTACCAAAAGATATAATTTTGTTTGAGATTTATTGATCAGTATGTAAATATAGCTTTACTTCCTCACTGTCTGATTTGCGGAGACTTTACATGAAAAACGATTTTGTGTATCAAAAGATTTTCACTTTTACCACAATAATCTTATGATGATCTCTCTTTAATGAAACATTAAAGTATGTAATGTACTTTTTTAATCTTTGATTGATGCACCCTGGATTATTTTAATAATAATTTCAAGTGTGTTTTTTTTTTTTTTTTTTTTAGAAAAAAATATATTGTATATTTGTTTCAAAAGTTATTAGCAAATAAAAATTTAATAAAAGGGATGTTTATAGACACTACCCAAGAACTATGAAAAATTGTGCAAAAAGTTTTTATCATACAGTTCTAGTATCTGTAAAATAAGAGGGCTGTCCACACAGGACATCTTTTTGCATTCTATTGCGCCACTTTCCATTTCCATATGTAAATAGTCAGACATGTTTGACTTTTGCACTCGAGTCTTGCACATGACAGTAAAAAGAAATTAAACTTTTTTTAAAAATGTCTCTACTGTAGAGCTTGCATTCCATTGCCCTGCAACTCTGTAGGGTGTTCTGTGTGAATGGCCCCTAAGAGACACAGTATATGCCTCAACACCAGTGCTTGGCCTCTAAATCCTCCTTGATGGATGCCATGGTTGCCATTCATAACAGTGATTTTGCTATAGCTGGTAGTGTGAGGGTGCTGTTGGCAAACTTTTGAATGCATATTTCTGTAGTAAGATAAATAATCAGCCTGAGCTGGCTAAGTAGACAAACAGTTTAGTCAATGCCTAGTGGCATGTTGTACAAGCCTGAGCTTGGGGTTTATTGACTGAGGTTGGGATGCTTGGTACTCACAATTTTATTGTTGAACGAATCTATGATTCAGTGCTTTAGAACAATAGCTTAGATTTTTTATTTTTTTAATTGCTGATTACATTTTTTACAACCTGTGCCTTTGTTCAGGATTGTATAAAGAGACTACAGCACGGTTTGCGATCCAACATTTCACATCTGACAATGGCAACTGAGAGTGTAAGTGCCTCTTTCTCCCTGATTGTCCTTGTCCCACAGTTTGTCATGATGTTTTAGCACAATGCAAACTATCAGTGTTGTGTTTTGTCTGACAGATTGTGTTCTATGAAGACAGGAACTTCCAGGGAAGGTCCTGTGAGTGTAAGGGAGACACAAGTGACCTTCATTCTTTTTTTAGCCGCTGTAATTCTGCAAGGGTGAAGGGGGGCTTTTGGGTGCTGTATGAGTGGCCAAACTACATGGGCTATCAGTATATCCTGACCCCAGGGGAGTATCCAGATTATCATCATTGGATTGGCTTCAATGATTGTGTCCGATCTTGTCGTCTACTCAGGCATGTAAGTCCAATGGCAACACACATGATCACTTTGAATTGCTCTCAGTGAGTCTGTGTTTATAAGTAAACAGTGTGATTAGGTGTATACATAGGAACATCATTTGTGTTTCCTTCAGGTTACTGGACATCTCAAGCTGAAGCTCTTTGAGAGGCCCAATTTTAATGGCCAAACATGGGAAGTTACAGAAAGCACCCCGTCCATTCAGGAACGTTTCCTCTGTAGAGAGATCCATTCCTGCAAGGTCCAGGAAGGTCTCTGTGTGTTCTTTGAGCATGCAAACTACAGTGGCCGTCAGTACCTCCTTGAGAAGGGAGAGTACAGACGCCACACTGAATGGGGGGCCATGCATCCCACTGTGGGCTCTGTTCGTCAGGTCACCACAGACTGTTGAATTGAAAACTTGTTGTCACTACTACTGAAAAATATTGAAAAATAAAATAATTTGAAGAGGCATTCATTTATGTGAGTTGTGTCTATTTTTGTCTGGTTGCCATAAAACAATATAAAGCTGAAATACTCCTAACCTATTAAGTAAAAAAACATTCTTACAAGCTAGTTTATCATTTATAGTTCTATGAATGACTGCTTTGTAAAGTCAAATCAAGTCACCTTTATTTTTATAGTGCTTTAGTAAGTTTTAGCAACAGTAGTGTTGTTATTCAGTTTAATGTTGAATGTTAATTCAATTCAGTTCAATAACAGTGTTGATGTTGTAAAATTCATCAATTATGAAAAATTTTGATGCTGCTATAAAGGAGCTCTACAGAAGACAATAGTGTCATTATTCAGCTCAGTTCAGTTACATTCTAGTAGTGTTCCCTTCCTACAGCGTCAATGTGATAATATTACTGAATATTAAGTGTCTTTAGACCCCCAACTAAACGAGCCAAAGGCAATGATGGCAAGGAGCCCAAACTCAATCAGGTGACAGAAATGGAGAAAAAATAAAACCTTGGGAGAAACCAGCCTCAGTCAAGGACCAGTTGTCCTCTGGCCTAAATGAACAAACACAGTGTAATATTGAGCACTGAGTGGTATTTGTGAGTTCATACAGTGTGTGCAGCTCTTGAGCAGAAATGGTTTCAAGTAAGTTTTACGTATTTTATATTTTCTTAAACCAAACCCAATGAACAAGAGTTGTCTGACTCTGACATAAATCAGACAAACAACAACAGCAGTCCAATTCCTGAGCAACTTACAAAGCAAATCACAATCAGTTTTATCAGATTATATTACATTTACTGTATATAAGATTAAAGGAAGTTATAATTTAAAATATAATACAACATTCTATATATAATGTTCTTATCAGACAGTGTGTATTTAGACAGAGCAAAAAGCTATTTTCAGTAATTCCACACACTGTGATTAGATATTTTACTTTATAATTGCATAACAATTTGTATAATTCCATTTTTACCTTATAATAGCATATAACTTTATTATTTTTATTAATAAAGTTATATGCTATTATAAGGATTTACATAGCATCTCTCTTTATTTATGATATATGGAAATATGGTATTTGTTATTATTTGTACTTAATGCAACAGTATATACCACTATTTACAATGTAACGTTTAAAACTTAGTATACAGTAAATAGCCAATGTCTTGTTTTAATATTCTGTTTACACTTCTGTCTGACAGTAGAGCAAGAGTTTGGGGTGCAGCGTACAAACACAAATGCATCAGTTCATTTGGCATGTGTTACACCTCATTCAATATGAACATGTGGCTTGACGCCAATGCTGCTCCAACTATGCCAGTACCAGCATCTGGAAAACAATTTAATTAGCCCAATAAATATTTTCTGGACTCAGCCATTGCAGAATCAAAAGGACAGGGTTTCATACAATGGCCACTGCATTAATCTGCAGGAACAATCTAGAAACAATTGCAGTATCAGCTTTTGATGATGCAGTTGCTGCGGCCATTCATATAACAATGATTTGCCTGGCAGAGCAACTCAATGTGAAACATATAAATCTCGCTCATTGCCCTTTCAATACAAAGAATACATCAAAAGGAGGAATGAAATTAACCCCAAATATGGACAAAATGGGAAAAGTAAGACATATTTTGCTTGCATAAACTGGCTCTGCAATCTTTTCCTTGGCTTAACTATGTTTCTACATCTTCTCCAATACAGATTTTAGCCCAATAAATATTTTCTGGACTCAGCCATTGCAGAATCAAAAGGACAGGGTTTCATACAATGGCCACTGCATTAATCTGCAGGAACAATCTAGAAACAATTGCAGTATCAGCTTTTGATGATGCAGTTGCTGCGGCCATTCATATAACAATGATTTGCCTGGCAGAGCAACTCAATGTGAAACATATAAATCTCGCTCATTGCCCTTTCAATACAAAGAATACATCAAAAGGAGGAATGAAATTAACCCCAAATATGGACAAAATGGGAAAAGTAAGACATATTTTGCTTGCATAAACTGGCTCTGCAATCTTTTCCTTGGCTTAACTATGTTTCTACATCTTCTCCAATACAGATTATCTTTTATGAGGACAAAAACTTTCAGGGACGTTGCTTTGAGTGCAGCAAGGACTGCCCAGAGCTGTCATCCCACTTCAGCCGCTGTAACTCCATCCAAGTTGAAAGTGGGACCTGGGTTTTGTATGAACGTCCAAACTTCATGGGCTGCCAGTACATCCTAACCAGGGGAGAGTATCCTGATTACCAGCACTGGATGGGCTTCAATGACTCTATAAGGTCTTGCCGCATGGTGCGAAATGTAAGTCATGCCTGTTTGGAGAAACATAGCTGGGCTATTTAGCCCAATACAGGTCTATGTTCCTCCTTTTCAGCAAAAACGGTTGCCCACACCAACATATACTCTATGCCACACTAACCATTCAGGAACAGCATTATTGGCCCTAAACTCTGGCAGATGTGGAATAACACTCTATTGGTCCCTACTGGAAGTTTATTTTGATCTGGGAGGGGGTTTAAACAAAAAACCCAGTATGCATAAACTGAAATTATTTTTTGAATAATTCAATGCCCCATTAGTATAATTTTAGGTGATTCTAGATATGATTCTGCTCTTTCTACAGTAAATGGCCTATAAGAAATCAATGCATTGTAGTGGTATTTGGCTATCCACTCTCTCTTTTGTAGCATACTGCCATTTTCCGTATCCGTCTGTATGAGCGGCCTGACTTCCAGGGTCAGATTATGGAGTGCAGTGAGGACTGGCCCTCTCTCTATGACCGCTTCCGTCACCGTAAGGTACAGTCCTGTAACATTCTGGATGGGGCCTGGGTCTTCTATGAGCATCCTAACTACAGGGGACGTCAGTATTTGTTGGAGAGAGGCGAGTTCCGCCACTTCACTGACTGGAGTGCCATGCATCCTACTGTCGGCTCCATCCGCCGTGTTCAGGAGTTTCAGGTCTTTCAGTGTGTAGTTAATAGTTCCTTAACTATTTAATAAAAAAATGACACTGCGCTCTCCCAAAGCTCCAGTCTCCTGGTTTATTTTGTTCCACTTAAAAGTCAGCTGGCCTTCAAACAAAGCATTTAAATAAAGACCATGGAATTTTTATATTATTTTCAATTTTAAAAAAGCAATGTCATGAAATATTATTACAATTGTTTTCTATTTTAATATTTTTTTTAAAATATATCTATACTTGTGATAACAAAGATTAATTTTCAGCAGCCAATACTGTTGTCTTCAGTGTCACAATATCATGACCTTTAGAAATCATTCTAATATGCTGACTTGGTTTTATGCTTATGCATTTTGTTTAGGATTCTTTGATGAATAGAAAGTTCAAAAGAACAGCATTTATTTGAAATGTAACTATTGTGTTACCTTATAATTGTCTTTACTGTCTCTTTTGAGCAATTTAATGCGTCATTGCTTAATAAAAGTATTAAAGGGATAGTTTACCCTCACCTTACTGACCCTCAAGTTTACTGACCCTATATTAAATTAAATAAATAAATAAGTGTGTGTGTGTGTGCGTGCGTGCGTGCGTGTGTGTGTGTCAAATGTTAACCATTTTTTTATATATTTATTAATTGTCTTCTCATAGCTTTCAGCATCTGCTGTTGATATAACTCAGTACTCCCCTTTGTTGGTTTGTTGCTTCTGAATGGTCTCTTACAAACTTAGATTTTAAAATGTAATTTTTTTTTACTTCTGTTACATTTCATAGAATACAAGAAACCAGAATTTACATTTACATTTTAGCACTGTCATGACAAACTGTACATTTTACAATAAATAAACAAACAATGAATTAATTGAAATATATTTGATAAATACAGTTGCATGTAAACACTCATGAGTTTATTTAAAGTTTATTTATAATCTACATGACAGATGAAAAATCAGGTTGAAATAAATGGTTTAAAAATAAACTGCCTCTTCAGGCTTTTTGCAGTACTGACACTGAGGTCAGGAATTTTGTTTTTGCTACCAGTACCTGATCACATGAATATACATATGTTTTTTAACCGTTTGTATGTGAGAATGAGTGCTTGTGTGTTTGTATAGGCAGAGAGAGAGAGACATGAGCTGCCAGTTGTGTGAGTTGCTGGTCAATAACCCCTGCTAAATCTCCCCATACAATAGTTCAGGCCATGTTGATGACTCAGGAGCTTTTCCAGAGTTCAGCATATGCCCAAAGTTCACAATGCTGATGCAGACCAGAGAGGGACAAGAGTATGCTTGAAACAAAAGAGGATTTTTTTCTGCACAAAGGCCACCAGCAAGCACTTTTTTCCACTGGTGGGCCCACAGGGCAGCACGTATCTGTTGGTCCAGATTCCTCCATAGCCATCCAGCACTGAATGGAAGGATAGTTCACAAAGTTCACATACTAGTATTTGAGCTAGTACATTTTCTGCTAGCCTGACAGCGCCCTCTTGTGGTAGTCATTTTTATAACTTTTTAACATATGGTGCTCAGATGACTTTCCTTGACACATTCCTAGATAATTATTTTGGATAATTGCAGAGTTATTCAAAATCTAGTATGTACTGTAACCAGATTTTTTAAATTGATTTTATTGACATCCACTGTAGCCAATTATCATATTTAAAAAGAAATTAAACAATGTTGCTTTATATTTTATATTACTAACTTTGGGTTAAAACAACATAAAACAGCAGCAGTAAAGTATTTTCAATCTCCCAGCATGCCAAAGTCACACAACATGGTGGCAACACGATTAAAACCATTGCTGACTTTATTGGAAACTTCTAAGCATTAAACCTGTAATACTTTTTTCACAATTCTCAAGTTTAGTGACTAAAAAAATGCCAACATTGAATGTTTAGTGATTAAAGAAAATGCAACAGTGGCTTTCTGCTGCCAATAAATTTTTTTTGTTGTTGTTTGTTTAGTTTAATATTACCATATCCTATATAAATCATTAATAAACTACTCCAAATGATTTTTGAATGTACTGAGATTAACTAAATGAAGTGTCAACCTAGTTTACTGAGAAGAGTTTTATAGAGGTTAATGCAACACTGTAGGTCTTTAAATATGCATTTTCAGATACTTTACAAGGGCATGGTGAAGTGTGGGAATGCTCCAGGATCATTAAAGTGTACAGAGTGATAGAGACTCTGAGATAAACATATCCACATTTCAGTCTCGTAGCTTGCTGGGATGTCGCCTCAAGAAGGTCAAAGCATAACTGCTTGTAGTTTGTAAGTAGTAGTGAAATGTTTTTCAATATTGCAACAGCAAAAAATTCACACAAAACAAAATATGTATAAAAATCACGATTTTTATAACCAGTGACGTGCTACAGGTGTTACGTATCCGGTCCATGAACTTCCGTCTGCTAGCCATCAGAGGTCACCCTTTCCATTTTCATTGACTCTCGCACTACACACTGTTGCATATCACCCCGGACTACATATCCCATCATTCATTGCACTGATTGCACACAGCACTGATTGCACACAGCTGTTTCACAGTGTGCACATCACTGATTGCACACAGCTGTTTCATATCACTCACTCACTATTTAACACTCACTCTGATCCCTTCCCGGGGCTGAGTATTGTATGCGCTTATCGCCAGCAGTGATAGCTACTCTACAGAGCCCTCGTTAGCTTCCTAGCCTAGCCTAGCCT
>NW_015645057.1:251083-256129 GCF_001515625.1 Sinocyclocheilus rhinocerous
TTTTGATTCTGTTCGCCGTTCGTTGACCTTTGCTAGCCCTAGGATTATTCTTGTGTCTTGCCCGCCATATACCTGTTTTGCCATTGGTCGACCCTGCCTGTGTTTCTGATCTCTCTGCTTAATAAAGCTTGCACATGGATCCGCATGTCTCACGTCTTGTCAGCCCCGTAACAACAGGCAAGTTTAAAGGCGTAATAATAATACATAATCAGCATCAGCTTGGGTCTGTTAGGGTTTATCTTACGTTTTTAAATAATAGCTTATATCTTAGTTGTCTTTTAATCAGGATACATCTTCTGCAAGATTTATCAGCTGCTACCATGTGGTACAGCTATGATTTAACACGCTGGCAAGATATGTGCAGGTGGTAATTACCTGGCAGTTGCAATTGGGAACTGCAAGGTCATTGTGGAGACACCCCTGCTGCAATGTTATAGCACTGTTAAAAGATGGAGACATCTTTAAATACAAGGGATTAATTATAAGACAGGCTTCTAAAGCAGTTAGCATATAATGCAATTTAAACCCAGTTACAAAATTTAATGATGTATTGTATACAGTAGTAAAAATGTCACATATTGTGTCACTGGCCTAATCTAAATAAAAAGTAAAGTTAGTTTGATTTGTCTGGTCTGCAGTTATTTGTTTTACCATTTAAATGACATTTCACATTTTCTTATTGCTTTCAGAATCACATTCCTCCAAGACTATTTTTAAACCTCTGAGTCACTGATACAGGTCCACAGCTGAAAGGAATTACTTTAATCCTATGAAAAGAATGTAAAAATAAACTTTCCAGACAAGACAACTGCCTTGTAAGGAAATGGCAACAGAGTCAGAGAGGGAAGAGGGGGCAGGGGAACGAAAAACCACCACAGTCATCTATACAAAAGCCATTAAGTTTCTACAGTAATAATGTTGAAAGAGTTGTCTTGGGCAATGTAAAATCCAACAGTGCTGTACAATGTCTAAAAAGTAAACATTATTATGTATTTACAGCTAAAAACTTATTTATGATTTACCATTTTGTAATCCTTTAAACGAAACGTCAAACAGAACAAAACGGGAAATTATTTCATATTAAGTAAACTTTGTTTAATAAATGCAATTGAAAATGCTATTTATATGGAAACTGAATACAACATAAAATGTTAATGCCAGGTTCTCAATATTCATTAGGATTCATTGGTATGTCTGTAAAGTTGTTCATGCGTAAATATTTTACGTTTTAGACGCTGTCAATATTGTGCGTCTCATTGTCTATTGTCTCATTGTCTATTGTCTATTGAAACGTAATGTGTGTTAGAACCACACTTTATGAAAAAAAACCTATGAGATCATGTTGCTTTTGTGGTCTGTTAAATATACGTTCTATAAAACTGGTGGTAGCCTAATCTTTAAAGTCCCCATGAAATCAAAATTAAAGTTTTTTGGGTGTTAGTATCAATATGTTAGTCTCAAGGTTATCCTTAAGGCAGTGTGCTCCAAAACAGTGACAAAATTTGCATTTAGAAGATATAAGCATTCAAAGCTTGCAGTTCGTCACTTCCGCCAAAAGGGCGGGGCTGCTTGATATGTCCCGCCCTGTCTTCCTGTTTTAGTTCAAATGACGTCAACACATAGAGTAACGCTGCCTGTTTCTAAGCATTTCAGGGGACCTTTAACCTTTTGTGCAGTCCGTAAACTTCTAGAATAGGCAGAGCTCATTTAGTGCTATAGACTAATTGCCTGTATCTTAACACCTCTCTTCTCTCTTATCAGTATGGATGCATGAATTATTAAACAAAACCTCTTTCTTAGCTGGATTCCATTGAGATGCTTCAGATTTTAAAAACTGTGTAAAAAACTACACACTACAAAAGCCAAATTCATAATCTACACTAAAAGATTATATATTTACCTTTAATAATTCTGACCATCAAGGCTAATTAAGATTCAGGTGAAAATTAGGATTCATTATTACATGGGCAGGCTGGATGGGTAATCTAAAGGCAATCTTACTCCTTTATGGTGATGACAGACAGACTGGTGGTACACAGGCCCAGAACGGCATGCTGGGTCCTTAATTATGGGCCTCGGCCTGAGGTACATTAGATGTCCCACCTAGTGCTGCCATAAATCTGTTACAAATACAGGCGGCGTCCGAATCCCTAAATAATGACACCCCTCCTACCACACTTTATTGTCATCATCTCCAGCAGTCAATGACCCACAGGGATTAGGAAGCTGAGGAAGAACTGGAACTTTCAACATCACTGGAAATTTTCATTATTTAAATAAATATGTTAATGAGATTTCCATGAAATGTAGGTGTAGGTTTTTGGATTCACGTGTGCCTTTTGTTTTCACCACAGGAGGGCAGCATAGTATATAGAACAAATCATTGCCAATGGTAACGTTATATTAGGTTTCCTTTTATTGTATTATTTTAAATGTTGTTATTATAGGAATATAGTATTTGCGTATTTACTTAGAGGTCCACACAATGTATTTCAGTCCGGTATCCTGCAGCATTGAGGAAGACAGGAGAGTGACATCAGTGTAATCTTCAACAGGTCTATTTTAAGTTTTTTTTGTCTGACATTTGTTTTACAGACCCTACTTCTCATATGTGACTTCAGGAAGCCTTGTTAGCTGTTGATAAATAACAACATTGGAGTAAAGCGTGATGACGTCGACATGAGAAAATATTTCCATGGTAACCAATATTCTCCTCACCTCCACCTTGGCAACAAAATGTCTATACCGGTAATTAGCAGTGGTGGCTGGCCAATAGAAGGCGCTAAAGCACCGCCCTAATTATGATATGATAGAAAATTACCTGTGCAAAATATATGCTTTCCCTATATGTCGCCTCTGCCTGTATGCATGTCTCTAGTTCAGCTCTGGGGATAGAGAGAACGCCCACAGGAGGCGGGGCTATGTAAAGGTTTAGCCAATTTCTGATTGAAGATATAAGATATGACATAAAATTTTGGCCAATCAGAGTCCTCAAATCTAAAAAAGGTTATTATTTTATCGCCCCTAACTAGCCATTGCCAGACTGCGTTCCACTTCATTTTTATGCCCTTCCCTCGCTTTTTTTTTTTTTTGTGCACAAAATGTATTCTCGTAGCGTCATAAAATTACGATTGAACCCCTGATGTCACATGGGACATTTTAATGACGTCCTTACTACTTTTCTGGACCTGGGAACATTTCAGTTGCGTTGCTGTCTATGGGAGGGTCAGACAGCTCTCGGATTTCATCCAAAATATCTTAATTTGTGTTCCGAAGATGAATGAATGTCTTACGGGTTTGGAACGTCATGAGGGTGAGTAATTAATGACAGAATTTTCATTTTTGGGTGAACTATCCCTTTCAGAAGGGTAAATGAAAACTTCAGAAGCATAAACAAAAACTTCAGAAGCGTAAATGAAAACTCTGGAAGCGCATTTGTACAGATCAGCGAAAGAAAGAGGAGAAAACAGTTAGCAAAACATGCAGTGTATTAAAAACAAAGTCAAAGATTTTGCCTGCGATTTTGCCTTGCGATTGTTTTTTTTCTCTGTTTCAAAGACATTTTATTCAGTTTCAATTTATATTTTCATAAGTTTCTTGAAAAAATACATTCATTTTTATTGGCACAAAAGTAATTCCATCGCAGGTTGAGCCAGAGAGTGTTTAGCCAGTGTGGGAAAAGAAACTCAGAATCCGTTATAGAAGTGTGAAAGGCAGAATTGGAAGACTTCCCAAAATACACAGTGACTGACAACGGTGTAAAACAAGGGTAAACATTGGCAGTGTTTTTATAAGATGGAGGAATTTGATGTAATGATTGGGTTTCAACTGATATGACGAACTTGTGGAGTTTCTTCTCGACAGGTAAGCTAAACCTCATTTTTAAAATATTACTAATATTCAATTCAAGTTTATTTGTATAGTGCTTTTCACGATACAAATCGTTGCAAAGCAGCTTTACAGAAAATTAAGTTTCTACAATATATTTAGTAGTTGATTATCAGTGGTGACTATGTCAGTTAATGTACAAATGGCAGAAATGTACGGAAAAATAAATTAAAGACGTAATCAAACAGACGGTGAACACTATTAATCATTCAATCTTTTACATTTTTACCACACTCTGTTAGCTTAGTTAATTTAGAAGTTTCATCTGGTCTTGTTGAGATATATAGTTGAGTATCATCAACAAAATGGGTCTGTAATTTACCAGTTCACTAGTATCTAGTTGTGGTTTCTTAATAAGAGGCTTAATAACCACCAGCTTGAATGGTTTTGGGACCTGACCTAAATATAACGACGAGTTAATAATATTGAGTAGCGGTACTTCTGCTACAGGTAACAACTCTTTCAGTAATTTAGTGGGTACAGGATCTAATAAACATGTTGTTGGTTTAAATGCAGTGATAAGTTTATTTAGCTCATCCTGTCCTATAATATGTTAGACCTTTTATTGAAAGTAGTCTACTTTTACCTGTTGAGACATGCCTTCACATTTATAGACATGATAAGAGCTGTGTTTGTGATGTTTGAGGATGCGCGGAAGGGCTGTTTGCAAAGGAATCCGGCGCCGAGAAAAGAAAAAGAAAAAAAAGATATAGCCTGTGCATTACTTTCAGGTACATTCATAATCCTATGAAACTTTTGGCTGTTGAAGTTAATAACGTGTTTTAATGTTGGTACTAGTTTAACTACCAACAACGCATCTAATATTCTCTGACTTTCCATATTCCCTTACCAAAATTAGCCATGGTTTTACTACGAATAAAACAAAAAATCATGGTTCTTGTAGCCATGGATAGTAACCACAAATTAACCATGGTTTTGTTACTTCAAATAATAGTTTACCAAGAAGTATTAAGATAATATTTTTTGTGGTTATAAAATCAGACCTAAGCCAACAACAGCCTTTAAAATTACTTAAAATGCATTATATAAAACAATGAGGCAATAATGATTGGTTAATTAATAATTATATGGTTTCATAACACTATTAAAATACATAATGTAATACAAAATAAACAATTTATGTACATTACATATTAT
>NW_015645057.1:258757-261394 GCF_001515625.1 Sinocyclocheilus rhinocerous
AGCCTTTAAAATTACTTAAAATGCATTATATAAAACAATGAGGCAATAATGATTGGTTGATTAATAATTATATGGTTTCATAACACTATTAAAATACATAATGTAATACAAAATAAACAATTTATGTACATTACATATTATTACAAATCCCTGCAAAGGGAGCCAAAGGCCTGGTAATTGCTGCTGTTACACTAACAGGACGATCAAGTCCTTTAATATTGACCAAACATTTAGGCTAATTCAAATATCCACATAATATTTAATTTGTGGCCACCTTTTTGCAATAGAAATGCTACAGCCTCTATAATTTCATAAACAAAAACATGTGGACATCACAACCCTTACAAAAATTAACCATGGTTTTATCGTAGTAAAACTGCTTAGTTTTCTTTTGCGTGATTTGTGTGAATGCTTGAGACTATAAAGTCAATCAGACAACTGTATTAATAAAATAATAGCCATAGGTAACTGTCTAGAGCTATAATTGTAATTTATAAATAATACAATTTAATTACAATTTATTTATTTATTTACTTTTATATTTTATTAAAGTTCTATTTTGACCCCTATAGTAGGTGTTTGTTTGTTTGTTTTTTACATCCATAATATTTGGGGGAGGGGGCACAACAATACAATTCTGCTTAGGGCACCCATTTGGCCAGCAGCAGCCCTGAGTGAACTGGAACGCAGCCCTAGCCACAACCGGTAAATCCGTTAAGGTACAGTTAGGGTATGTCGAAAAACTCCCAACTCATTTTATCCTCCAACTTCAAAATCATCCTACATCGCTGCAGAAGCACCGACCCAGTGTTTACAAAGTGAACGTGCAAGGAGGGTCAAACATCCTTTACAAAAAAAAACAACAACAAAAAAAGGTAAAACAACGATGTAGGACGATTTTGAAGGTGGAGGAGAAACGTGTTGGGAGTTTTTAGACATACCCTGACTTGAACCGATGTACACACTGTGTTGCCAATTTAGCAATTTTGTTGCTAAATTTAGCAACTTTTCACACCACCCTAGAAACTTTTTCTTCCAAAAACACCTAGCAACAAATGTAGCTATTTTTAAAATTTATTTGGCAATTTTTTAGCAACTTTTGGTAAGTGACTCAAACGATAAAAAGGCACACAATTTCCATCTAAATTACACAAAATGAGGAAACTAAAGATGCCTAGCAGTACACACATCACGTGAATTAAGTTAGCTGCTATTTGCAATTGTTCAATTTAATGAATAATTGTTAATTTATGATACACCTTAGCTTGTACCTGCGATTGTTGATCAGTTAGTACACTGTAAGAAAAATATTGAGAAAAATGGAAAAGGTACTAGTAATTTTTCAGGACATTATGTGTTATCCATTATCCATTATCTGTTGTAACCCTGCAACCCGAAAACACAAAATAAAATGGGGTGTATGCAGGTAAAAATGCAGGTAAAAACCCTTGAAAACGAACAAATCTAAATAACATATAAAATGTATTTTTTGCTGAGATTTGATGTAGTGACATTTTTGCATCACAACGTCATTTAGCAACTTTTAGCAACAAATCGACCTTCCTTTAGCAACTTCCCCTGAAAATTAGTTGGCAACACTGTGTACATAGACAGAGAGTACGCATGCGCCTCGCAGAGCTAGACAAGAAGAGCATTTGTGGTTAAAAAGTGTATAGATAAATATATATATTTTTTAAGAAAATGACCGATCTTTTCGCTAGATAAGACCCGTATTCCTTGGCTGGGATCGTGTAGAGCCCTTTGAAGCTGCATTGAAACTGCATTTTTAAACTTCAATCCGTTGAGCACCACTGAAGTCCACTATATGGAGAAAAATACTGGAATGTTTTCTTCAAAAACCTTAAATTCTTTGCGACTGAAGAAAGAGAGACATGAACATCATGGATAACATGGGGTGAGTAAATTATCAGGAAATTTTTATTCTAAAAGTGGAGAAATTCTTTTAAAAACTGTTGCTGTCCTGTACTCTGTACTGTAGCATGCAAAATACATATTTAGTTGTGTGTGTTGTGTTTGCTCCACGCAGCTTGTTGGTCTCCGTCTAACCGGCTAACAGCAGTATCTGTTCGCTCGCAATTGTCTAGAAATGCATGATGAATAGTGAATGTTTGTCATTGTTATTACTTGGAGTTCTGATGAAGAATAGAGCAATACCAATACACCATGGCTGTTTGGGTGTTTACCACCAAGCTGTGGGCTAAGTAATGGTGATGGGCGTTCAGTTATTGACATGCCCTGCACGCAGTAGACCAATCACAACAGACTGGGTCATCAGATCAATCACCACAGTTTGGAGTGGTTTGGAAAAATGAACCGAGCGAACCGTTTGGGAGTAGTTGAGCAAAAAAGGAAAAAATAAATGCTTATTATAAGACAATGAAAGTGTTTTTTGACCTTGCATGCATGTCAACCTGTTGTTGGGGACTCCCAAAACCAAAATATGAACCTTTCATAACCCATAATAGGGGCACTTTAACTGAACAATAACGTTACCTAAATACAAACCGTTGAAATCACACAATCGTCTCAGGTTACTTATGTAACCATGGTTCCCTGAGAATGGAACGAGACACTGTGTCCTCTAGGGGTCGCTATGGGGAACGCCTTCAGCGTTCT
>NW_015645057.1:261454-263266 GCF_001515625.1 Sinocyclocheilus rhinocerous
TAAAAAAATCTGCCCCCCTTTCCCGAATCCCCATCCCACCTCAGACTACCAAATAATTTCACTAAACATGAAAAATTTATGCTTTTTTTAATTTAAAAAACATACAGGGAAAAAACACCTGCATCACTTGAAACATTGAAAAATAGCATAGAGAGAATAACTGTTATTGTTACTGTTATTATTATTCTCTCTGTTATTTATTAATTTTTTGTGGGTTTCTTGCTGTCCGCTAAGGCATAGGACACACACAGGCTTTCCTCCTCACCAACGACATTAAACACCGTGTCTACACCGGACGCGAGCGGCAAAATACAGTAGAACCATTATAATCAGTGACGCTGTGTACACAGGATGCGACACGACAAAACCCCGACATTAAACTGATGTCTTGTTCTATTTATGACGTACTAACACAAAGTTAAAATGATTTGCAATGGTCGCTTCAAATGGTTTTGCGACGCGACAACTGTAGTGTCCGGTATAGACGCAGTGAGTGAAGCCGAGAGCAAGATATGCCTCGTCATATTTTCTGCATTTAGCTTAAATGACCAGCACCTGCTTGGGTCTGTGCGACTTCATCTATGGCTTTTCTCTTCCCTTTCACAAACCAATCCATCTCCCATTGTAAGTTTCGTCCTTTGGCTGTTTACTGTTTTATTTCTTTTCTTTTTCTGCTGATGACCGCGCCCCCCCTGCAATACTCGTGTGCCCCCCCTGGCGGGCACGCCCCACACTTTGAGAACCACTGAACTAGAGGAAGTTCTAAGCAGCGTCTCGTTCCCTTCTCAGTGAACCATGGTTACATACGTAACCTGAGACGTTTACTTTCGAGGGAATTTCGAACTGCATCCTCTAGGGGTCGCTATGGGGAACGGTATACCCACGCCGCCATGCTGATGGGAGTGCATGCCAGAAACCACAGCGAGCACTAAGTACCAACTCTACCATAGCCATGGGAGTTGCCCCTAGGACGCCTTGACGGCTGTCAGTGACATTATCCCCTCCGGCCAAGGGCCTGAGCTGCATACACTAAACAACTTACCTGATAAGGGCTGGGCTGGGCAGAGCTCAAAGGTTTGGAATCAGAAAAAATAGATTCCTTTGAGGGGATACGGCCAGGTGTCTAAAAACCAGACCCTGGCCTGTCACCCAGGGGGCTACTGCCGGCAATGAGCTTGCTCAAAGAACTGAATCGACAGATCTTTGGTAGCAACACCCTGCTCAGAAATGTATCAACAGGGATACATAGGTTGAGTGGAGCCCAAGGGGAAAACCAGGGCCTAACCAACTCAGAGAAAGGAAACGAGGCTGACAGCATGAACCCTTACCATACAGGATATTAGAAAGTGCGCAGAATGCCTAGCGTGCACACTTACCACAATGTGGATTTTAGAAAGTGCACAGAAGCTCAGCGTGTGCACTTACCATAGCATGGATTTAGAAACACCATTACTAAGGGGTAACCAAAACTGTCACTTAGACAGGCCTGGGAACCCTACGTGACTGTGGCACGCTCAGGGAGTGGTAATTACCTCAGCGGGAGGCCGCGTGCTCAGATCGCATGTGGATTGAAAGGCGTATCTCATAGAAAAACCCTCCATGTGAGGGGAGTATCACCAACTCAACCATAGCAGTCACTGACAGACTCCGGAACATCCACTCAGGCATAGCTAGAAGGGGCATAGCACCCAGCTCTCAGACCGAGAGGGGGACACCAGTGCCCGACTGGGAAGCAGCATGCTCGTAAATAACCCTCCAGGGTGAGGGGAGCACTGCTGAGCTCACCAAGAGAATAGCCTAAGAGGAAGGCAG
>NW_015645057.1:263377-282229 GCF_001515625.1 Sinocyclocheilus rhinocerous
CACCAGTGCCCGACTGGGAAGCAGCATGCTCGTAAATAACCCTCCAGGGTGAGGGGAGCACTGCTGAGCTCACCAAGAGAGCAGCCTAAGAGGAAGGCAGAGTCCTGATGTGCTACCCAGCGAAGCCCACAGAGTGAAGGATTTGACTCTCAAATGAGAGGGACTCAGATGCTCAGAAGTGAGCGGTGTGCTTGCAAGAGACCCCCCATGGTGAGGGGAGCACAGCTAGCTCACTCAACAAGCAACCCGCCAGGGAGGCAGGAAATGGCCCAGCAACCTGGCATGACTGCTAATCGGAGCTGAAAGGAGCGGAGACCCAACTCCAAAAATAGGAGGGGAACTCAGATGCTCAATCTGGGAGCAGCATACTCATAGATGACCCTCTAAGGTGAGGGGAGCACTGCTAATCTCACCAACAAAGAGAGAAGCCTAACATGGAGGCAGAGAAAGGCCTAACAACCTGAGGCTGCTACTCAATGGAGCTCCAAGGAGTGGAGGACCCGATGAGAGAAACCTCAGACGCTCAATTGGGAGCGGCATGCTCAAAGGTAACCCTCCAGGGTGAGGGGAGCATTGCTAGGCTCGACCAAATAGGGGCAACTAATGAGGGAGGCAGCAAGCGGCCAAACTACCTGATGTCGCTTTCACAGAGCTCAAAGAGCGGAGGGCTCGGCCCTTAGCTAAGGGAGAGGAACCCAGCTTGACCGAAGCGATCAATAGCCCAGGGGCAAAGTACCTAGCTCTCAGGTAGAGAGAAGGACTCATATAATCTGCAAGCTCATAAAAGACCCTCCCGCAGTGAGGGGAGCACTGCCATGTCCGGGGAGCAGATTGACTGCAACTGGTACATCAGAAATGGGATCCAGCTTAAAAGGGGATCGCACATTTCAACAGGGAACAACAGTGTCCCAGTATAGAGGCAACTGACCAAGGAGGCGACAGGACGGGCCTAACAACTCAGTATAATTGCATATGGAGTTCTTGGGAGCAGCGCTCTCGGCTCTCAAGCTGAGGCGGGCCCTTAAAGCACAAACTGGGAGCGATAGGCTCATAGCTAACCCTCACAGTGAGGGGAGCATTTCTCAGCTCGACCAGAAGGCAGCGCTAGATTAGAAGGGCAGTCTAGCAGGGCTCAATGAGAGACCATCAACTGATGCAGCTGAACACAGTCTCATGCTCTCTATCTCGATAGAGAGCATGGGTCCCGTTTAACCAGACCCGAAGGGAACCTGAGAAACAACGGGACCCATTAACCCATTCATGCATGAAGAGCTACTGCTCCTCAGAGCCGAAGCACTCAGGAAGGATTTTCACAGAAACACATCTCACTCATACCTCAGGGAACGCGGTGTACTCAAGCCCACTCCACAGAGGGGTGATTCACCGGTTCGACCATAAGGGCAGTGTGACAGGGAGGTCCCGCAGGCCTGACCGTCTATCAAACTGCTGAGTGGAACGAAGGATTGGTAGGCCAATCAACGCCTCAGCGAGAGGAGCTCTAGCTCAGAGAACGTGCATGATGGTTGAGAGATGACTCAAATCTCAGGAGACCCCTCGGAGTGAGACATGAGTAGCAAAAATGCTCAACCCGAATGGAGGGCCCGCGGGTCCTGAGGTTGCAGCGTTATACTGCGGACCTGATCGGCTAAAAGGCTCTCGCAGAGGCCCAGCGTCTTGGCTGCGTGGTCCAGTAAGCATGAAGCCGAAGATGCAGGGCTATCATCCAGCCTGGATCCAGTACCGACGGGTGAGCTACCATCACCACGATCGGTCAACAGGGAGAGGTTCTGACTTTAGCAGGGGAGGTGCTCGCAGAGGTCCTAACACTAAAACAAAGTCAGAAAAACAGAAACAGGTCCAAGTAGCGCTGCGGAGAAACTAGTTAGTGAATTCACATAAACTAGCAATAGATGGATGAAATGGATCGTACTCACCAACCACGGCTCCCGCGCATGACTCAAGCTCATGGGTATCATCTGAAGGCGAAGCCCGAAGAGCACTTGGGTCCAGACCATCAGTAGGTAGTATGGGACATAGAAACTAACCAAAAAATCATATGTCCAGCATGAGAGACTGTAATGCGAGCGCAGGAGGCTCCTACCTAACCTTGGTCAGGTGGAGGGGATGGTGGCTTCAGGGGAATTAAGGGAAGGAAGATGAGAGCAGATGTGAAAACTCTCGGAGTGAGGTGAGAAGATGTTCAGGTTTTACTCTGGGAAGAGTAACGCCTCGTCTGGATCACCTCCCTCAAATCTTGCCTGTTACCCTTTGACTCACGCCTCCCTTGAGCCCTAACCGAAGGCGGGGGAGGGACGCGAGTCGCGACACTAGTCTTCTGTGCCCGCCTCTGACTCTTAGATTGAGACGGGCCAGGACCCCTCTGTTGTTCGGGCTCAGACCTGGACCTTCGTGGAATGAAGGATTTAAAGGCATCCAAGCGCGTCTTGGCCTCCTTAAACTTCTCGACCACCGTCTCGACGGAAGTGCCGAAAAAGCTCAAAAAGGGAAACTGGACCATCAAGGAGAAAACCCTTCTCTTTCGTCCCGATATCCGCCAGGTTCACCCATAGATGTCTCTCCGTAACCACCATGGCTGCCATAGATCTGCCAATGGCAGTGGCGGTCTGTTTAATGGCACGCAGAGCGAGATCTGTGGTGCGACGCAACTCAGCCATTTCATCAGGGTATAAACCCTGGCCTTTATCCAGGTCTTTCAACAGGTCAGCCTGATAAGCCTGAAGCACCTCCATAGTGTGCAACGAAGCTGCAGCCTGACCTGCTGCTGAATACGCCCTGCCATTCAAACGAGATGTAACCTGAAAGGGTTTGGATGGCAGGGAGGGAGCCTTAAGAGAAGATGCCTCAGCCACAGAGAGATAGCTAGCTAGCGTCTCTTCAATAGGGGGAATTTTCTCATAACCGATCTCACGCATCCACTCAATATTGGCATAACTAGTATGCTGAAACCCCTATGTATGTGGGATGAAAACAGAGTTTTCCAAGCCTTCTCAATCTCCACATGGAGATCAGGAAGAAATGGAAGGCTCACTTGAGCTGGAGGGTTATGATCAGAAAGTTAACGCTCATTGAGGCGGCCTCGAAGCGCCACTTTCTTGACCCGCTTCCACAGCAAGTCAAGCCTTGCCGTGGTGCGTTCCATAACCTCAAGCATCTCCTGCTCTTCCTGGCTTGGAGCCAGCAGAGCACTAGCCGCTGGATCAGAAGATGTAAGAGAAATAGCATTGTCATCCACCAGCTCACTCTCGTCCACAACTGATGAGCACGAAAGGGAAAGACCCTCTCTCAACTCATCAGCCAGGTCCACCTGCGATACCCACAAGCTAATTTTCCTCTGTGCCTCAGCAGCAGCGGGTCCTGAACTGCGGGGAGCTGATGGCTGTCCCTCTTTCCTCGAAAAGAGGGATAAACGAGAGTGGAGCTTTTTCATTGAAAAAAGCTCACAATGCACACAGATTGCCCCCTCGAGGACATCACGCGCATGCTCTTCACCCAAACAAAGGACGCAAAGATTGTGTGTATCATCAGGTGTCAAATAACGAGGACAAGGATCCACACACTTCTTAAACACCTTACTAGTGCTCGCCATGGTTTAAAGAGGAAAGATACATTCTTACCGGAATGTACGCTTCAAACAAAACAGTCGTGAAGACGAAGAAGAGGATGACGTGTTCTCCCAGCGCCTTTTTATACTGTGATCACGCCGGGCAATGACGTCATAGGCTGTCACCGGCCAATGATATTGTTGTTTTTAGATGTATGCTTCAGATACCGGTCACGCTGAAGGCATTCCCCATAGCAACCCCTAGAGACCCCTAGAGGACGCAGTTCAAAGTTTCCTCAGAAGGGAAGTTATGTTTAGCAACCAATAAGCCTTTAAATGATGTTTTATTTTTTTAGGTTTTCGTTCAGTATGTTATCCAGAAGCGGATGGAAGATGCGTTTTAGTGCCCATTTTAGGGACATTTGAGACGCTCGCAGCATTATTGGGCTTCATAGCATTTCGAGTCAGTTCGGCTCATGCACACGCTCACTCACATGATGCCCAGCAATACTGTCTAGGTAGGCAGGTCGCTAGGTTTTGAGAAACAGCCGGAGTCACGACTCCAGACTGGCGGGGAGATGAGGACACAATGAATTCATCTGTGGGTAGGTTCTCACCTTTGTTATTAGTTACTCGGGATTATCAGTGTCTGTAGATAAAAGATTGTTGCTGTTAGATTTAGACTGCATATAGCAATTTAATTGACACTTAATGATCAAAATGTTACGGACACTGCCACATTATACCTATGACTTCACATTGTTGTTAAGTAATTTATTTTTATGTGTCATTTGTGTCATTTATTATTGACAGTGTTTTAATATTGGACCTTAATAGAAATTGATAGAATAGAGTCTAAGATATTAATGGAGAATGAAAATTATTTCTGTGTGTTTTCGGCAGATTATCAAAATGTAAAATAACAATAAGCTTTATATATACCAATGGACAATACAACCTAAACAGTAGCTTTGTTCTTTATGCTGTCCTCTCATGTAGACAGATGTGTTACCATTTTCATAAATGTTTATTGCAAGTTGTTTTATATTTATAATTGCCTGTAGTGTGTATGAAAAGCATACTGAAAAATTGTATTTTAAAGGTTTGCAGATGTAGTGTTTTTCCCAAGACTGTCTCAGGAATGAGGTGTTTACAGTGCTGGGCAAAGGGGGATCCTGGGAGGTTGCTATTTTTAGCTCTTATTTCATCATTCCTCTGCACAGTGCAGTAAGCTGCTCTCTGCATCTCAATGATTGAGGATTGGCACATCAGCCCCCTTCTCATTAAAATGTCTACAGCTTTTAAATCAAAAACAATCCAAAGGGACGAACGGATGTGGGGTCATACTCTTTTTCTATCTGCTCTAATGTTGTTGCTTTCTAAGGCTGTTACGTCGTGCAGTATTGTGTTCTATACACATGCAGCATTGGGGCATTCATGGGCATTCATTAGTGTTTGACAGAATGATGTCTATTGATACTAAACACAATACATACAGGCACAGATCCATTCACAGTGTTTCTTCCAAGGCTGTCATAACAGCATGAGCCAGATTGGTATCTAACACCATACGCCTGACCTTAAACATGACCTATGTCTTTAAAGTTTCCATCCCATGTATAATCCGTAAGACATTTTTCATCACAACGAAGAGCGTTCCTCTGCATTGAATGAACAAACTCTTGTATGTAGTGGTTGTGGTGTAGTTTTATGTTTTACACTTTTCATCACAGAATGTTTCTTCATTCTTTCGTATTTAGATTATCTTGAACTCGTAGCTAAGCACAGTGCCATTGAAATTTGAGCCAAAAATGAAAAACAATTTCCTTACTTACATTCAAGCCATGTCTCAAAAAAAAATGTAGGTGTTCAATTTTAGTTTGATTGTAACTTGTAAAAAAATTATTTTGCATTTGTAGTGGCATTTCTAATAAGATAACTTTCACAGCTCTGATCATTGGATTTTAAAAAGCATAGAGTTTCTTTGAGCTATTTTCTCAGTATATATGTTGGAAAATGAAAGTGAAATAACTTTAATTATGTTTGACTTTTTGTGCACAATTTAGCAAATACTGTATGTTGTTAACTTAAAGGGTTAGTTCACCCAAAAATGAAAATTGGGCTGTGTTTTACTCACCCCCGAGGCATCCTCGGTGTATATGACTTTCTTCTTTCAGACGAATCCAGTCGGAGTTAGATTAAAAATTGTCCTGGCTATTCCAAGCTCTATCATTGCAGTCAGCGGGTGTTGCAGTGCTTCAGTCCAAAAGAAGTGAAATAAAAAGAGCCCATCCATAAAAAAAAGTGTCTCACACGGCTACGGGGGTGTGAACAAAGGCCTCCTGTAGTGAATCGATGCGTTTTTGTAAGAAAAATATCCATATTCAAAACGTAATAATCACTTTAATCTAGCTTGCGCTCACTGTTGTAAACGGAAGCAGTTCCGGGGGAATGACGTATGAGGTCGGCTTTGCGCATGCGCCGCTCAGAAGTGACTCACGTGGAAGCGCAGGGGAGAGATCAAAACAAAGGTCACTAGTTAGAAGTACAAAATGAGGATTTGTAAAGAAGAATTTCAGAGGATTTCGATATACGCCAAGAGGAGACTGGTTTTCCTTTGCTAAAGTAAGGAAACTTTGCTTCCTTTGCTCCTGTTCACAAACGTTGGTTTTCACGAGACTCATTGGCGCATGCGCAACGCTGACCTCATACATCATCAGCCCGGAACTGCTTCCGTGTACGAAAATTCAGATACAGTTTAGATATTGTCTCACTTTACAGTATGAGAAACGTGGCAAAAGGAGCAGTCAAATCTTTTTTTATGGAACACAGTGAGCTACACTTACCATGTAGTTGATTATTTGATGTGAGGCAGAACGGAGTCTAATTGTGTGGGCTGTCAACGGGGCCCACAGTTATTGCAATTATTATGATAGGTGATAGCAAGCAAATGTTCCAAGGCATACTGAATGTGTTTGTGTTGTAGGTTGCACAACACTGTTACAGAAGTGTCTATGTTCAACGAAAAACAACACAGATACAGTGACCTTTGTCTGACTACAGATAATGAGAGAGGAAACCTGCCATTATAAATTATAGAACACTGCCAGCACTGTGCCATGGTTAAGTGTGACAACTAAGAGAAAGAAATTGAGATAAATAAAGAAATGTCAAGGGGAGGTGCTAATTATGTTAAATGCAGTTTAGTGGTGTAAAATGACCTCGAAAATGATTCAATGAAGGAGAAATGAATTGCCATTATTTTGAAAACATTTAATAGCAAATCAAGAAATTATTTGGCATTTAAACAACAGCAATAGACAATTAATTTTTATGTAACCAATTTTAAATATTAAATCAGTAATAGCTTTATATAAATTCAAAACAAGTTTGGGGACATGCAAGTTTAAGATTTCACCATAACATGTGAGCAGAATTCTATTTTTAATTAATTTTTATTGCAGTTGGTTACATGCAATACAGAGTCCCATTTTACAGGGTCTCTGTTGGTCTTAAAAAGTCGTAACTTGCCTTTCCACAAATTAAGGCCTTAAAAAGGTCTTAAATCTGAGCAGAAAGTCTTAAATTAAGCATTTGTGGCATTCAATGTTACATTCACTGCAAAAAAAAGGAAGAGGAAGAGGAAGAATATCTTCCTCAGTGGTTTTCCAATACAAATATCTAAACATCATTTAGTTAAGATACATTAACTTGAGATGCTAAGATATTACATTTTGTTTTTTGAGAACTTTAATATAAGTGAATTTATGCTTAAAACAAGAGCAAATATCGGTCAAACTTGTTTTCCCTTTAAATTAAGTTGATTTTTCTGAGCCCATTGGCTGATGTTTATCTTATGCCTTCTTATGCCATTATACTTATTTTGATGTATCTTGATTTAAGACATTTGGTCTTAAAAAAGTCTTTAACTTTATAAAACCTATAGAAACCTATAGATAATGCCTAAAATAATAGTAAAATTAGGCAATACAATGTTCAAAATGCTAAAAATGAATAATTTTCCTGATGGAGCTGTTCATCAGTTAAATTGTAGCTGCATAGATACTGTAATCACATCACGACAAGTCGATTGTAATCCACTCTTCTTTTCCATAGATGTTAAATAAAAGGCTGCAAAATGCAAAGGCCTGGCCATCTGCCTGGAGATGAGGGCAGCAATTTATTCTCCTATAGTTTCTCAGCCAACCAGGATAGGTGGCACAAATGAAGTGTTTTAATTAAAAACTGCTGAGACATTAGGGGAGGATGTCAGCATGGCAAGGTTTCCCCACAAGAACACGCTGCTTGTGTTTCATCACTGCAAAACAAATAAGGCAAACAGAATTACTCTTACAATGAAGGGAATAGTGTGTTTACATAAACCAATTACATAAAACAGCTATATAGAAATGAACATTTTAATCTTTTTTTTTTGTTTTGTTTATTCTTTACCCCAAAATGCGAGCATTTGAGTTAATTGCAATGTTGAACGAATTCCCCTGCAACTCTAGACTAAGCAATAAACCTGCTTTGCCATTATTATTTATGAAGTTTTTATTGATTTGCTGTGACCTGAAATAAACATTACAAATTGCTTTGCTCGAGTTGCAACTCAAGTCAGCATTTTGTCTATTTAAAGGGGTCATATGATGCTGCTAAAAAGAACATTATTTTGTGTATTTGGTGAAATGAAATGTGTTTATGCGGTTTAAGGTTAAAAAAACACATTATTTTCCACTTACTGTACATTATTGTTTCTCCTCAGTGCGTTGTGATTGACCGAATACCTCAAGCGTGTGACGGAAATGTTACGCCCCTCACCATACTGTTGATGCCGTGTCCGGCCGGAGCGACGAGACATAAACATTAAAACCCATTACAAACGAGGCCTCAGCGACCAGCACGGATCAGCTCCAGGCATGACGAAGCGGATATCGTCCTCTTTTGGAAGGCCAAACAAAGTAGTTTTGGGCGGCGGCGTTATGCAAATCTTCCCAGATAGTGACGTAGGTATGTGGGGGCATGTTAGAACGAGCCGTTTTAGGTAGGTGTGGCTGACTCTTAACTTTTATAAAGAATATCTCTTTGGATTTGAGTCTTTAGTCTTTGCAACTTTACAGATCTTCTTTATGCACCAAGAGCTTGTAACACTCGAAAGAGAAAGGAAAAATTGAAATCGCATCATATGACCCCCTTTAAATGCGATGATATACCCACCCATCAAATGTCACATTACATCATAATAGTGAAAACATAAGTCCCCACTAAAATTGAGGTCATAAAGTGGTTAGAGAAACAAGTTGGTATAACCAACACTGCACTCTTTGAAGAATAATGTTAGAGATCAAAAAAACATTTCAGCTGACAGAGGGGACAAGGTTATTATTTTGTCCATAGAGATGTTTGCTAGCATTCCGGTCTCTGTATTCCCTGGGAGGTTTCCATCGCTATGGTGACAGCAAGCTGCTGATGTCATCCAGTCCATGTCACTGGGGTTGGTGGGCTTCGTTCTGTCCTTTTTCCCTCTGCTTTACATTTACATCAAAACCTGAGCACCAGATCAGAATCAAAATTATTAGAGAATGCTCACTTCATAAGCCACCTCTGTTTTTTTCAATTAATTTGCTGCATGGTAAACCATGTAAATATTATACAGTGAAAACAAGTTGGATCTTTTGGATGGATGTTGCCTTTTATTCTTCCTCTGACTGCTAATAAAGTTCTCTGTAATGAGCCCTAGAGGCATGCTAATCACATTAGCACCGTATTTACAGGGAGGAGAGGTGTCCAAGGTGTATATTTACACATGGGCACCTGGAATATATCTGAAGGGAAAGTGACGGAAATGTTTTTAGGAAATGTTCTGCTGATATATGCATGTCGTGCTCATTAGCTCACAATGAACTTTCAGTTCCTTATTATTCATTTCTTTGGACCTTTCCAGCCTAGTCTTGGCTTTGTATTAAACCAGATGGTATAGTGATTCGTCTATATCATTCAGCACAAGAGAAAATGTTGCTTGAGCTACATTAACCAATATGGTTGAGGCTTTTATCACTATTAAACAAAGTTATGAAGTTATGCTGTAATTGTATGCAAGTTTCTCAAGCATGTGACTGATGATGTCATTGTCTATGTAAATGTAAAATACATTATATTCTAATTAACAGCTTTTTTAAACAAGCTTTTGATGCCCTGTTAGCGGTACACAACTTTTGAATAGGAAGAATCTGGTTAACAAACTATGTTTCACAACCAAACACACAATAGAAGTGATACATGAATGGGATTTCTTGTTAAAAACTGCAGCCCGCAAGAAGTTTGCAATACAAGTTGCCTGTATGCTGATTTGGAGCGAAAAGAATAATATGAATGGTTACTTGCAGAAGCCATGTTTGCTGATGTTTTGTTGCAGGTCTATGACTCCTCCCCCGACCTTTCCCTTGCCCTGTATCTTGCTCTTTCATTGGCTGTAGGTTGTCACCGACGTCATTTCCAGTCAAAACACATTTCACACTGCAGGACTCTGTCGCAGACAGGTCTAGATATTTAGCATGCTTCTCTCATTTCAGTGTTTCTCTCAAATTGCGTCTTTCATAATACACTACACGATTATTACTCATGTGAACAAAACTGTCAGCAAGTGAAAATTGGGCCTAAAATCATGCAGTGTGTACCCGGCAAACAGCCTTGTGCAGTTTTGAGCTTTTTTCTTTCAAGGTACTAATAAGAAAATGTTAGTTTAAAATGTACATTTTGTTCTGGAAACTGTATGTGGCTCTGAAAAATGCACCTACTTGAAATAATTATTACAGGGCTAGCTGAATAATTAATTTATCTCATTTAAGACCCTTTAAAGAAAAACTACTATATTTCCATGGAAGCAGAAAGAGAAGCTTATTAAACAATGAATCAGTTCATTAAAAATGCATGATATAACAGGGAATTAAAATGCAGGTACACTCAGCACAGCTTATCTTTTTGTGAGAGAACAATTCAAAAGTTTTTCAATGGCAAGACATTAAAAAGCAGTATGGTTTTCCACTTTCTTGTCCAACTTTAGAAACTGACAATAATGTATTACCGCACACCACAGGGGAAGCACCATTCCCAGACTCCACTTATTTCCACCCTCAGTTGATAAAATTTCTGTCAGTGGTGGGTGTAATGATTAGGTGTCAGTGGTTTTTGTCCTTTCTCACTGTGAGGTCCCGCTGAAACCCTGTACTTTACACCCACCCTCACATTCAGGCTGAGTCAGAACACTCTGTGTCATCTGCTGTCTCGAACCCCTTCTTCTCCACATAGCCTCGTCCCATCCATTGCTTATTTACCCCCGATTAGTCTCATGGCTGATGCTTAACATGGCTGTTAAAGGGGTCATATGATGCTTTTTTAAAGATCATTATTTTGTGTATTTGGTGTAACAGAATATGTTGACATGCTTTAATGTTCAAAAAACACATTATTTTTCAAATACTGTACATTATTGTAGCTCCTCTATGCCCCGCCTCTCTCAAACACTTCGTTTTCTACAAAGTCCCTCCTTCAGACAAGGAGCCCGAAAGGGGAACAGAGTCGTGTGACAGACACAGTGATGAAGCTGGTATGTGTTTGCAGTACACAAGCCACGGTTAAGACAGCTGACTCCACTGTGATGTGACCCTGTCTCTCTCTCTCTCTCTCTCTCTCTCTCTCTCTCGCGCTCGCTTGCGCTCGCTTGCGCACACACACACACGATGCGCAAAACCCCGCATTTGAAAAGTCAATAGCAAATACTTAAACTAATAACAAAACAGTAGCTGATTCAGAAGCGCCAGATTGTCATAGCAAAATCAGAATTACCTCCTCTCCTAGGTTCACGAAATGGTCGTCCATAAAATACATTTCTGTTCTGTTGTAAGTTATCTGAAAGATTCCTAAATGCATCTACTTTCGGAAGGCCAAATAAAGTGCTTTTGCTTTCGCCTAGAAACACACAGCGTCTCCCTGACATGGCTGCTTCAACACTAACTGCGGTTACTGAAACCACGCCTTCTTTCTTTGCGTGAACATTTGGGCGGCATTATGCTAATATTTCCACATAGTGAGGTAGATATGTGGGGGCGTGTTAGAACGAGCCGTTTTAGGGGGGCGTGGCAGAGTCTTAACTTTGATAAAGAATATCTCTTTGGTTTTGAGACTTTAGTCTTTGCAACTTCAGGGATCTTATCTATGCATAATCAGCTTGTAACACTCCAAAGAGAAAGGAAAACTTGAAATTGCATCATATGACCCCTTTAAGTTCCTTCAGACCTCTCATAGGGGTAAAAAACCCATCCACATGGCGCTCTTCTCAAAATAAAACCGATTACCTGACGAGTGCACGTGATTATGGGCAAACAGAGAGGCTGTGGCTTGAGGCAAGCAGTAAAATGATGCAACTGTGGAAAAGTAATAATGTGCTGGACTCGGAGCCCAGTTTGTTTTATTGCGAAAGCAAACAGTACTTATCAGTGAAGGATGAACTCTCCAGTCGTGTATTTATAGCAACCTAATAGATCTCAAGTGTGCAATCTGTAATCTTTTAGGGACAAAATATTGATTTTTGAATTGTAATCAGGGCCTTCCTTGCAGTGTTTGACTTCATAAAGTGGGATTGAAACAATAAGCAGTTTATAAAGTATTATTATGTTTTATTGAAATCCAAAGTTTCAGAGTTAAAGAGCAGTTTTCAGGTAATTAAAGTTTGATTGTGTATGTGTCAAATCATACACTCTGAGCCACAGTTGCATTAATTTCTCATGTCTTTTCAAATTTCAAATGCAATATCTACTTTTTAAAATCCAAATTGAATTATTTCAACCTAATGCTGAATTATTAATAGCTGGCACGTAAACATGACAGCTCACCATGGTTAAATTATGGTAGAAATTAACATTTAAATTTAGAATTTTATTACAGGGTTTTTTTTTTTTTTTTTGTTTTTTTTTTTTCTTTTAAGCCTCAATTTAGGTTGTTTAGATATTTTCACTGGCTAAAATACTGAAAAATAAAATATTTTTTGCGGTGTTGAACTCCATGCTGAGCTGCTGGAGGTTTTTGAAGTCATGGGCGGATGCTTGTCGGTGGTTTGGCACAAAAAAGATCTGTGCCGGTAGCCAATAAGTTGTCGTTTTAAAACCAGCATGGGGTGATCCATGAGCCGTCGCTCATCTGTGTGTTTACAGTCTCACACACCTACTGTTTCCTCACTTTGGTGAATTCGGTGTTGTTATGCGTGAGCAGTTTAACCGCAGGGAGTCCTGAGCCCAAACACCTCATTTCTGCAGATCATCCAGGTCATCAATCACACACACACACACACAATAATAAACACGAGATGTTGAACATGTGGAATGGAAATTTCATCTGCCCACATGGGCACAAGCTGTAGACGTCTCCCACCCATAAAGCACTTTCATCTCTTTTATCAAACGTTATTTTATCTTCTCTTGAGGACTGGCGCTATTTTTAGAACAGTCTTCCGCTATCGTCCTCCATTGTTCTTCACCGCTCAGAGTGACCTAGAGATCTGAGGGTAATTTTCAGCTAGATTTGTTTTCCCAAACACATTTTTTTGCCCTTATCACCATCATCAACAGTTTTACTCACTATTTCCAGTCCTTCAGCACGATTCTAACCAACATTTGCCTCTATAAATATTTGTTTGATGCATGTCAGTGCTATTCAGTCCCAAGGTTAAAAAGAAACCCCTACAGGGACATGCATATGGGTGAGAGTTGTTCCCTTGCTTCTCAAAAGGTAGGATACTCTGTGTGCGTTTGCATGCAAATAGAGGTGGTAACAAATTTACTATGTGCACACTGCACAGTAACGCTTATGTTATCCATTCATCAAGAGGCTGCCAGAGACACTGATTCTCAAGTCAGGGCATAGATGAACAGATAGATTCCCTGTCAGTGCTGCTCTAGTGTTTTTCCTGGTACCTGTTTATAATGAAGTACATGGAATCCATATAATGTCACAATTGAAAACTGGAAGGGAGTGTTTTTGTACACATGTAAAACTAGTGCTGTTTCTTACATCAAAGGAAATGCTAAAGTGAGAGCAGGAGGTCCGTGCAGAGGAAACCAGAGCTCTATCTTTTTGCAAATGTGTGCATGAATGTGGTAAAAACATGAGCAGAAAAGATGAGTCTTTATCACTGTAACAAGTGCAGGAAATTTTGGACAAAGAGTTTTTCTTTGAATTTATACTTGGTTATGGTATGATAATAATGGCTAACAGAGAATGTGACTTTGATTACTTTAACTTTGTGTAACTGTTATAAGTAAATAAATAAAATCCTGTTGCCAGAATTTACTGCACAGAATAGAGTGACACTGTGACATGTCAGGTATTATGCATACTGGTGCCTGGACATTTACAACTTATAACTGTATATTCATCAGTCATATAATGTGAATATTCCAGTCTACTCTAACTATCACTCTCAGAGAAAAAGGTACAAAATCTGTCAGTAGGGCAGTACCCTTTCAAAAGGTAGTAATATATACATTTTATGTGATAATATGTACCTTTAAGAAAAAAGGTACCAGCCCAGTGACAGCTTTTGTACTTTTTTTTTCTCTGAGAGTACCAAAATCTGCTTTTTGACTTAAAATGTACTGATAACCACCATATTTAATACAGGTTGTGCAATAGAAAGCCAGTCGGTTTGTTTACTGTTGTCCTGTCTGTGAGAAAAGGATACGACGCAGTCAGTTTTTCACCTTGTGTGCATGTGTGAATAGGTGGGTGTCAGTAACGCAGTATCAGGCTGTGCGTGTGTGAAAATATATTGCACTGCTCTGGTGTTCCCAGAAATGAGCATATCTCTCTAAGAGCTCATGGAGTCCTCTTACTGGTGATTCTGTTTGAACTATGATTATGCGTGCCTTAGACTGCTTTATGAAGACATTTTTTCTTCTTCTGTACAAGCTATTATTATGTTTATCTGCATGTAAGTGCCTGTTGCTTATTCAAACCATGATATTATTCTGTTCTTTGCAACTTCTTTTGAAAAATCTTTTTTTTGATCTCAGTCGATGTGGGCAGAGAATTCCCTTTATAATGTTCTTGGATAAGTCTGCTGTTTTTATGAAATGTAAGCTTGTCAGCTTTGTTAGATTTGTTTTGTGCAATGTTTCTTCATCGCATCTTCTCTTTCTCCTCCCCCTTCTTCCTGTCCTGGTGTCTCTGGGGATGAGCCTGCCAGCCCAGTGATGTAGCTTTGGATCTCATTATAGGGCAGAGATGGAATGGAGCCACATGGTTGTCTGTCACACGCTAAGATGTGCATTAATGCAGAACTGTTTGTCCACTGCAGCTGCTGGTGGTCATATAACTGGTGCTTTTCCCCCTCTCTTAATTTCCAACTCAAATAGGGAAAATAATAAGGCATATGTTTCAACATAGCCTTTAGGACATTCCTAATCCGTCTTTTTGCTATTTTTATTTTCACATCTGTAGCTACTTAATAGTGCGGAAATGTGGAATTAGTATGCTGGATTGTTTACACTTTAATTGGATAATAGTTTGACACTGTATTGGGAAAGCTCACTTCCTGTTGTTGCTGAAATGCAATACTCCATGAAGTGAACCTTAAATCCTGTTCAATTTTCTAATTATAGTTAGGGCGTTTTCACTTAACTATACACTACCGTTCAAAAGTTTTTTTTTTAAATAAGTCTTTTACGCTTACCAGTGCTGCATTTTTATGTTCAGAATTCGCTTTTTGTTTTATTCTTCGCAGAATAAAACTATTAATTAAAAAAAAAAAATTGTACTGACTCAAAACTTTTGAATGGTGATGTTGGTTTTACTATAGGCTTCATCCCCGATCTTTCCTCAGTGGGATTTGTGAGAAGCCAGTATCATAAAAGTGTCTTCTGATTATAGTGTGGGAGTCATGCCAATTTTATGATACTTTTATTGTGAGTTTGTGTCCTTTTTTTAAAGCTTGAAAACCTCAGGCCTCATTCATTGTGAACTGCATGCAAGAGTGAGTAGTACATTCTGTAGACTTTCTTCTCTTATGTTCCACAGAAGAAAGAAAGTCATATAGGTTTGGAACATGAGGATTAGTAAATGATGACAGAATTTTCATTTTTGTCTAAAATAAACTTTTTTAAAGCTCTCAGCCAAGTTCTGTCATTATGTGATTTCTCTTCATGTTTCTTCTTCTTCAAAAAAAAAAAAACGTTCTCTGTTCTAATGAAGTCACAACTACAACATGCAACCAGATACACCACTATTCCTGGTATATACTGACAGAAATATAACAAAATATTATTTTGTATGATTTGCAATCTGTTTCAGCTTCTTTTGCGTTGTGTCTATTGTTACTGTTCCATGCATGTCTTACAATTCACACTCCTCCTACACACCCACACTCACACACACTCATAGTACTGCTAAAAGCCTACAGTATATGTTTCTTTGAAAGATGTCCAACAAGGCAATTCTTGCTAAGTGGCATATGCAATGGCAGAAGAGCATGAACAGTCTTGCTTTTACCACAAGGTACTACTGCAGCCTGTCTGGTTCATGCATGGTTGCACAGTAAAAGAGGAAAAAAAGTGAGATGAGAAGGTTTTTTCCCAGGGTGCTCTCACTCGTGATGAGAATGAGGTGACCGGTCCCAGTGGACTCTGAGGTGAGGCGCGAAGGACAGCGCTTCCGCTTAGGGATGTGGGACAGCTGGAGGGATACAAATAGCAAGTGAATCCCACCCCCAGGCTCTCTTTTGTCCTTCTGGACACTGTGTGAGGGTCTCTCTCCCGGTACCCTGCTGTCTTCCCCACAGACTCTATGCAGGGTCACACACTGGATCAACCCATTGCTGGATTCGGAAGCAAACGCCTGTTTCTGTCCGATGGATGGATGGATGGATGGATGGATGGATAGATAGAGATTTAAGTATGAAAACATTGAAATGTACTGTCTGAAAATGTATATTCATTTTGAGATTTGCTAAAAATAGCTGTGAATAGTGTTAATACATTTATGGCTGTCACAACATGATAGTGGCCAAAAAAAATCATAATAATGATATTATCATGAAATCAAAGAAAGAAAGGTCCATTATAATGACCATGAGGATTTTTATTCATAATGTTGTTTCATTACAGTGTTTGCTCATATCTTCAAACAAAGAGGACAATAAGATAGGGACAGGAAGTGAAAGCATACATTCTGCTGGCACAAGGCAATGCCTCCATCTCTAACAGCAAAGGGGAAAGTCCCCTCAGAAAGAGCGACAGCACTAGAGAAAGCCAGAGAGAAAGAACAGACACCTTACGCAGCCCTGTAGACCTATATATATTTTCTTCTCCCTGTTGCATTTCTCTTGCCTTTTCAAACATATTGTGTCTTTTACCATGTGAAGTCACAACACTGGGTTTTTCTGATAATGTGCTGTTTTGTGCAAGTGCAAGAATCATCTTGGTGCGGTTCTTCTCTGATACCTTTAGCACTCTGTTCTAGGAACTGCAGAAGTCGCCTCATGTTGACACTCCTACGCGTTTCCTAAACACTGATTACTGTATGCACAAGACGGCCAGCTTACCATTCTGAAATGATCACAGTAAGGACCGTCTTATCATTTAGTCTTCTTCTTTTCCTTTTTTGTCTAAAGTAAGAGTGTGTGATCTAATCTCTCAGTGTCCTTCAACTGCAGAATCTCAACAAGCCAGAGGCTTAAGGGTCAGCTCATGTGCTCTGATTGAAACTACTTACCAAAAAAGGTTTTTTAGAGCAAATTCATGATTGCTCTCCTTTTTTAAAAAATAGAAAAATGAAAAGGGGATGGCATACCGAGGTGACAGTCAGGCCAGACATAAACAGTCTGCTTTTGATCATCGGAGCAGGGGAGGAGCGCTCCAGGGCTATTTCTGTCCCTTTTTCTGCTTCTCAAATTAAGTGATGGAGCGATGGTGTTTCAGCTTAATTCCCTATTCGGGTGATAAGCATTGGTCTCATCCCATCATCCTTTGAGGGACCATTATATCATCCCAATGTGACATCGGCAAAGTTTCTCACTTTTACACTCTTAAAAATAAAGGTTCCAAAAAGCGGGTTTTCAGAGCAGTGCCAAACAAAGAACCTTTCAGTATCTATGAATGTCCCATCAATATTTTTTGATATATTAAATATACGTTTTCTCTCTGCTTAGATTTATGTGGGATAAAAGGCTTTGTTGCTCACTTTTCCAACTGACTTAAAGGGGTCATATGATGCGATTTCAATTTTTCCTTTCTCTTTGGAGTGTTACAAGCTCTTGGTGCATAAAGAAGATCTGTAAAGTTGCAAAGACTAAAGTCTCAAATCCAAAGAGATATTCTTTATAAAAGTTCAGAGTCAGCCACACCTACCTAAAACGGCTCGTTCTAACACACCCCACATGTCTACGTCACGATGTGAGAAGATTTGCATAACGCCGCCCAAACGTTCACGCAAAGAAAGAAGGCGTAACTTTGATTCTCGCTGTAGTATTGTTGTTGCCACCGCCGCCATGTTGTGGAGATGCTGTGTGTTTCACACCTCGCTTTTTCAGACCGATGAGCTTTGTAATCGACGCGTTTCAAAAAGGCGAGGCATAAAGGAGAAACAATAATGTACAGTATGTGGAAAATAATGTGTTTTTTAAACTTTAAACCGCATAACCACATTTCATTACACCAAATACACAAAATAATGTTCTTTTTAGCAGCATCATATGACCCCTTTAAATGAAAACTTTTTTGTATTGTTTATGTTTATGGTTTTCTTAAAACCCCCATGAAAACATTCAACAAGCACTGTTGACATGTGTTGACATGGATCATCGTTTTTTTCTCTGCACTGTAAAACCAACAGTTTAAATTAATTTAATAAAATTAGTTTGTTTCACTCAAATAGTACTGTATTGCATTATTTAAATTTCTTATTGCATTATTAAATTTTCTGTTTTTCTTATATTAGTGTTATTATTTCATCTCTACTGTGTAATTCCTATGTATGTCTGCACTATCACGTATGACCTACTGAAAGTTCATTGTACTTAAAACCTGGGCTGCGTTCAGCCCCGACAAAAACGGTGCAAAACGTTTTTTAAACAGAAAAAGTGGTGCGTTGAACACCCTGTTCTGATGACGCAAGAGCTTCTTCTTCTTTTGGTTTTATGGTGGGTTGCGAACCAACTTCATAGGTGCATACCGCCACCTACTGCATTCCAGCTTTGAAATGGCATTTGTTTCATATAGAATAGTCTCTTCCGAGCAAAATGA
>NW_015645057.1:282366-282631 GCF_001515625.1 Sinocyclocheilus rhinocerous
GTGTGTGTATACAACATGTAAACACAGTGTTGCAAGTTTGATTTGTTTTGTTTACACGCTCTCTCTCCCTTTAATGTGTTTCAGTGACTTTGGTATCCAGTTGGTCAGAGAACAACCCTTTTTAGTGACTGCCTTGAGTGTCTTCCTACACTGTAAATACTGTAAATAGTTACCGTACACAAAGTTAGTGTGTGTTCGTGCGCTCTCTTCTTTACGCACACTGCTTACACAGAATGGCGTCGCGGCGCTACACGGAGTATTTATC
>NW_015645058.1:0-2047 GCF_001515625.1 Sinocyclocheilus rhinocerous
CTGAAATTAAGATCAACCTGTACCAGAATGACGGGAAGAAAAAAAACATGGAAAAGGCTTGGAACAGCTCATGGTCCAAAGCATACAACATCATTTGTGAAACATGGTGGAGCAGTGTGATGGCATGAACATGCATGGCTTCCAGTAGTTCTGGGTTACTGGTGTTTATCGATGACGTTACAGAGGACAGAAGCAGCCGGATGAATTCTGAAGTGTATAGGGCATGGGCACGTGCCCCAGTAAAAATCTGCTGTGCCCCAGTAAAGTCTCAAGTTTGAGTTATAATTTACTTTCATGAGTTCGCCTGCCCATTCAGCCCTGCCAGGTAATGGTAAAACAAACTTGGCTTGCTGTCCTTGAAGGAGGCTCGAAACCCGAGGCTCGGCTTGAGCTCTGAGTAAGAAACCCCCTATGATGATATGGTGTGGATGAAAGAGAAGGGATTTAAAGGAGGAGAACGGGTGGTGGAGGGATGACGGAAGAATAGTCGCTTGGATGGAACAATGACTGCTGCTTATATACGGTATATTTGAGGGCTAACAACCACCTGCTGCTCTCCTGCCATCATCACTAGGTCAGTCTGAAACTCTCTGCACACTACAAAATCTCCATAACAATTCCCTGCAATCCCTGGAACCACCTGCACTCTCACCAGTGAGAGTCTAACCCGGCTGTTCCACATTGCGGGTACCACGGATAGCCTACTGGCTAACAACATCGACAAACAACCATCTTACCCAGACCAACTCACTTCAGGATGACAGGTGACACAGCCTCGACACCTGCTGCACAAGCTCGAGGACCCTCACCTTGCTACAGCCTACATCACCACAGCACACCACCTGACAGCATCCACCATGGCACCACAACCACTCCTGGAGGCAACAACAGCCAGAGAGCCACCACTGTCTCCCAGCCGTGAGTGGCAGGTGCGGGTCTGATTGTTCTGCACCTTTGACGTCGCTCGCTGTTGTCTATTGGACGGACAACAATGTTCGAAAGGGGGGATATTTGTAGCGTCTGGACCAATCAGACACACAATATTTTTTTTTTAGTTATATTTAACAAATACTCTGTAACAACCCTCAGTTAAGGAGTCAAATATTACCTCATAATTGGAAGGCTAATTTTTGTTTTTGACAAATTTTGACTAAATATTTTAAATTAGGAGCTGTAATGTCTGATTACTTATCTTAGGGAATTAATTATCATTAATTAATTCAGGTTTTGAGAGGACTCGAATCTGAAAATTCGAAGTCAACCTGATTAGAACTAATTTCAAATTTTAATAGTTTACACCTTATCAACGGTCGTCCAGCGAGACGTTAATGTCCGTGTATCTTAACAATCTATCTGATCCAGCGAGACGTTAATGTCCGTGTATCTTAACAATCTGACTATGTGTATTTTCCTTGGCCACAGGTCAATACAATTATGATAATTTGTAAGCTCCTAGCGAGGTAACGTGATCTTGGCAAGGTTTGACTTTAAAATTATACGACACCAGACAATGATTCTTTATAAATGAAACACGAATTTATTGGCTATTCTAAATTACATTGACCTAAGCTAAGACATACACATACACACACACACATTCAGTTCTGAAGGATGAAAATGATGTTAACGGAGTTCTGAGGAAAGCCCAAAATTTTAGCAAGATATTCGCTACAGTTCTCTTACTTACAACCTGAGAAAATCACAAAGCAGAGATTTGGCTTATGTTTACTGCTTAAAATTAGCTCGGCACCAGTTCAGCAGAGATAAGATTTTGTTCGTTTACTTGCGTTTTGGGTGACAGCTGAAAAGCTGAGTTTCCTGGTTTGGCTGCTTGAGGGAATTCCGTTGCTGATTGGTTACTGAGATGACGTCAGGATGGCGTCCCTTTGGGGAAGCCCTCCGGAGATTGGTTGGTTTCTTGATGACGCAGAGGCTTGAGCAGTTCTGCTGAAAAAGTCTGAGTTTGCATGGTAAGCGAAGTTGGAGTGCTCTTAACACGGCGAAAAGCACGAAGCAAGCAAGCGCTGGAGTCTGTCTAGTCTGTCTT
>NW_015645058.1:2105-2297 GCF_001515625.1 Sinocyclocheilus rhinocerous
ATGCAAGGCGGAGCGTGCATACATTAACAAGAGGCTTCAATTCATCACATGAGGACATCTATAAAAGTTGTGTTAATACTTCTATAAAGTCTCTTAAATGCAAGTATTGTACGTATTGTACAAGTTGACTTCATTTCAACATTCTGAATTTGTCGTGCCCATTCGTTCAAGATTAAACTTCATAAACTTCAC
>NW_015645058.1:6520-12423 GCF_001515625.1 Sinocyclocheilus rhinocerous
CCACGCTAGCCCAAGGAATATTCTTTGTCTTGCCTGTGCCATACCTGTTTGCTGTTGTTCGACCCTGCCTGTGTTTTTTGACCATGCCTCTTGTGAATAAAAGCTTGCACATGGATCCGCACGCCTCTCGTCTCGTCAGCCCCATTACAATAATGTTTAATTCATTGTTTTCAATAATAAGAACTGAAACAGTTTATATAGTCATTTATTGGGCTGTTCCCCTTTAAGAAAACATTTCCCATAATGCTGTTCAGAAAGAGAATGCGCTGAGAAGAAGTGAACTGACTGAGTATGTGTGTACACTGCTAAAGGGAATTCATCCCTGTAAAAACTTGAAACTCCAGTAAATTAGTTCTTTTGTTTTAATTCAAGTTGTCACGAGTCATTATTGCTTGTTAAGTATAGACGACACGACATCTAGCACCGGGAGCTTCTAACGGCAGCTGCAGTGACACGATGACTTTACTAATCAACGATTTTTCTCTTTCATGTAGAAGGTGGGGCTTATTCGCCATATTGGGCATTGCAACTTTTCCCATTCATAAGTTACCAGTGCACCATCTTCCTATATATATATAAAAAATTGGACCAAACTCAGCCAGTTTAGCTACCAGCTCTGCCTAGTAACCAACACTTGCAACCACCTCTCTGCTCATTCTGAGACCTTTTTGTATGAAGCAGTTTTATTTTAGGACATTCTGCTTGATGTTGGATAATGCAATTTCATAGACTTTACAGAGGTTTTCCTAAGCACTGATGCCATTTCATCTGATTAAGAACCTACAGGTGGAGGAGAAGGAAGAGATATGGAGCTGGATGAACAGTTGGAGGCAGGGCAGAGTGAAAGAGTGGAGAAGGACAGGCGAGAGACAAGCGAAAGACAGGAGAACCATGCAGAGGAATCTGAGGGAGAGATGAGCACAGTGGCAGTAGAGAACATCAGACAGGGGGCAAGGGCAAAAACCACTGGTCACAATATAGAGGGAAATATTAGTGTCTTGGGGGAAAAGCATTGTGGCCCAAGACAGGTTAAGTTGTCCCAATATCCCCAGCACAACTTTGGGTTAAAAAAGCGATATTTTAATCAGAACTGGTTTGGAAGCTTTCCCTGGTTGGAATATTCTGTATATAGAGATGCAAGCTTTTTCTTTTTCATGTAGGATGTTCTGTAAAAATATGAAACATGACACCTTTGTTACCACTGGCCTAACAAATTGGAAAAAAGCTCTAGATCTCTTTAGGGAGCGTGAGAAAACACCTGCCCATAAACATAAGCATGCTTTCCTGGCACAGTTTTAAAGCCAGTGCTGCTTATGGCAGTGTAATTGAATAACTGCACTCAGCAAATGAGGCAGAAATAAAAGACAGACGGGAGCACCTCACCCGTATTGTGGCTGTGACACAATTCCTGGCCAAACAAAATATTCCCTTCTGTTGCCATGATGTGGGAGGCTCCAGCCACAACCAAGGAAATTTTCTGGAGTGTCTGAATCTCCTAAAACAGTTTGACCCTTTTTTGCAATCTTATTCAGCCCCTTCACACAGTACTTACTTCACGAGTTTACACTTACATATAATAAACAGAGTAAAGGTTATGCGTATTTGGCGTGCTGTCCGGGGAGAGGGCACCGAGCTCGGTAATTCCTCCCGAACCCGGGGTACTCCCCCTGTCCGGGGAGAGGGGTCTGAGCTCTGCATTTAGCCCGGACCCAGAGCGCTCCCCCCAAAATTTGCAATTAGCGTGGGACAGCAGCCAGAGTGGGGCGTTGATAACCCCCCAAAACTTGCAGAACTTAAAGTTGGTGGGGTGCTGGACGTCGCTTGGAGTAGAATCATTGCGGTGGTATCTGAAAAGAGAATGTGGCTTCTGCGGAAGCGAGCACTGCTGCGGCAGTTGGAAGTAAAGATATAGGCTTCTGCGGAAGCAAGCACTGCTGCGGCAGTTGGAAGTAAAGATACGGGCTCCTGCGGGAGTGAGTACTGCTGCGGTATCTGAAAAGAAAAAGAGGCTTATGCGGAAGTGGGCACTGCTGCGGCAGTGGGAAGTAGAGATGAGTGGGAAGTAGAGATAGAGGCTTGGTGTCGAGCGAGGCGAGCTCGGGGCTTTGCATGGTCTATTGTGGATTGTCGGCTGGATTGGATTTAGGAGTGAGGTTGGCTAATTTGCAGGGTGACGAATAGATCATACAGATCCGCTTTGTTTACCCTCCGCGAGAACGGTGCGTTGGAATTCATCAGCGTTTGCCTCAGGCTTAAACACTGTCCACTTTCCGATCGGAGGAGTTGCTGGTACGGCCGAATGATACGAGGATGCCGGGGAAGTTGGAAGCCTCGGCGTTGTGGAGAACGTGTGGCTGGCCGAGAAGAGCAACGGCCGCGATGAAGCCTGGTGCTCGGCGGCCGTGTCTAGTGGAGAAGGAGTGATCATGGGGCCGGCAAATTGCGGCGTGGCGGAGGATATGAAAAAATCCCCAGTATCGGTCTCGTCGTTGGACGGGAAAAAAAATTGAGTCTGTGATAAAAAGGCAAAGGAGCGAACCGAATGCTGGAATACTGTAGAGAGAATGAAGGTAAGATGGCTTGGGCTATTTATAGAAGTTCTCTCTCGAGCTGATAGGATAGATGGTGTAATTGCTGATGATGAATTGGCCGGGTTAATTATCTGAACGTGCTCCTCCCGAACTTTGTTAATAAAACATCATTTATCACCTGCATCTCAAAATGAGGTAATTGAGTGCTGTGCTGAAGAGGTTACAGCAAATATTGTCAGGGAGGTACAAAAGGCAGGGATGTTTTCAGTAATGGCAGATGAAGCCAGAGATGGCAATACTGAACAGTTGGCCATATGTGTTTGCTACGTTACAGAAGATAGAGTGAAGGAGTGCTTGCTTGCAATGACAACACTAAAAGAGTTTGAGAATCCATCACTGCTGCTATAGAAGAGCAGCTAATGCGTCATGGCATTGATGTGCTTAAATGTGTAGCACAATCATATGATGGCGCGGCAGTTATGAGTGGGGCTGTAGGTGGTGTACAAGCCAGATTTAAAACAAAGCATCTAGAGGCCATATATGTGCACTGCTACGCACATCAGGTGTGTTTTAAGTCACACCTGTCAGGCCATACCAGAGGCCAGGGATCTTTTTGAGCTGCTACCGAGTGTGTACTAATTTTTCACTGTTTCACTTGTAAACCATCAGCAATTCAAAGATGTTCAAAATAAGCTGGGGTTACACCCATCCGAACTTGTGCAGATTTCAAAGACCCACTGGTCAAGTCAGCTGTGGTCTGTAAATGCCATTTTAGAAAATCTGCCTGCCGTTCTTCAGTATCTCTCTGGCATCAACAACTCCATGGCAGTAGGACTCCATGCCAAACTCAGCAGATTCTCCACAGTATACCTATTGTTAATGTTCAAGACTTTTCTGTCTTTTACTGAGAACCTGCACAAATATCTGCAAAGTGAAACGATAGACCTTGCTAAGGCTGCTGAGTACAAAAGAGCTGTATGTGACACTCTTAAGCAGATGCGCACAGATGAGAAAGCTACTATGCTTTATGATACTGTCAGGACCATTTGTGCAGCAAATCAGATCCCAGAGCCATGCATTGCTACTAGACAAAGGCAGAAGCAGAAACGCATGGAGGTTTATGTAGTTGACTCTAGTTGTGGAGCAGTGAGTGACCTCAGTGATGCAGAGAAGCTGAAAAGAAACCTGTTTCTACCTTGCCTTGACAAAATGGTGTCTAAGATGGAGCAACATTTTTCATCTCATAATGGTCAAATATTGAGAGGTGTTCAGGCCTGTAATCCTGGATCTGACAGCTTTCTTTGTGAGGAGCACCTCCGAGGTCTGGCAGATCATTACATTGTAGGTCTAAAATCGGAGGAGGTTTTAGTGGCTAAAAACTATCTGGCTCACAAAAAGGAAAGCCTTCCAATTAAGGATATACAGTGTGTTTTAAAGTTGCTGGATAAAGTCATGTTCCCAACCTTGACACAGGTTATGTAGATATCTCTGACAATCCCAGTCAATAGTTGTCATTGTGAACGGTCATTCAGTGTGCTGAGACGGCTCCACACTTTTCTGAGGTACACAATGGGACAAGAAAAGCTTCACCATCTTGCTGTCTTATCAGTTGAGAGAGAAGAACTTTGTAAATTGAGTCAGAGCCAAGTGATTGACTGTTTTGCGAAAAAGAAGAATAGGCGGTACAGTTTAATGCTCAAATGAACCAACGTAATTTAGACTTGGCTGAGGAACTGGGAAATACTTTTTCTTATCTTTTTTTTTTTTTTTAAATACAAATGCTCTTTATTATAGTTTTTGTCATAAAATTACTGGTTACTTGAAATGTTGTAATTCTAAATAAAAAAAAAAGATGAAATTATCCATTATTATTATTGTGTAATGTAGAAGAATACAAATGTGCAAGAAAAAAAATGTGCAAGTTCTCTCCAGTTTTATTTCCATATACACTGATTGCCTTAAAACATGCTGAGAATGTTTATGTGAAGTATGATGAAGTCACTTAAATAAATATATTCATAAAGCGTTAATGTATACATTTACTTTCCCTAGTGCTTGTTGCAGCTTAGGAATAGTGGATTACATAGTTAATTGTAGACACCACGCAGCTGGCTTTCAAGAAAGAAAAGTGATGTGAATAATGGGGGGCCTGTGCCCCAGTAGAGCTTTATGTCTAGCAACGCCCCTGGTATAGGGCTATTGTTGCTGGTGTAGTGAGAGGAACTTTGTGTGAGGAACTGTGTGCATTACATTAATAAGCAATGCGTGAGTTGTCCAATCACATAATTTCAGTGTATATATAAAAGGAAATTTTAGGGCACCGCTTGTGCGTCATTGCCTGAGGTCCGCCTGTTCCGGTTTCGCCCCTTCCGTCTCACAGGTATACGTTGTTTGGCTAACTCGTTAGCATCAAAATGCGTGGCCTGGTATAACCAGTTGAATGTATTTTATTTATAGCTTCGTACGGATGATTGTCATTTGTAGTTGGTTGGTGCCGGCTTTTCTCTCTTTCTTCCTCAACGTTCTCTCTCTGTAATCCCGTGCTGGATTGGTGTATTGATGTCCTATTGTGTTCGCGGCTGCCCTTGATTGGATTCATAGTAATGACGATAACATGAAGTTCCCTTTCAGTTGGTCACTCCGAGTCACGTCGGTGACTGATGAATTGGGATCTCGCTTAGAGAGACCAATCCACTTTGAGTGTAAACTAAACGAGCCAATGCACATTGGCATGCGATGATTGCATCCAGCTGCCGCTGATCACAGTGTGAGCATAAAAAGGCAGCCGGTGCAACGCATACCAGCTTTTCGCTTCGGAGCCGAGCGACAACATCGTTCTGCTCCTACCAAACTGCTTTGTGTTGCCTCACGTGTCTGGGCATTAAGCACGGTGGCGTTCGCGGATGAGTCATGTTCCCATTGCGGGAAGATGACCATCTCGGAGCTGCGGGCCAGGCTCCGTTTCCTCCAGGGGGGCGGAGCTCCGTTGCCTCTGCCGGGATCTAGTGTTCGTCCTGGTGGCAGCCAGGCGTGGACTACTTCGGGCAGTAGCACGGGCAGTCTGAGGGTTACAGTGGTGGCAAACCCCTCAGGGAACCAACCCTCAGGGGACCATCGCTTCTCTAGCGCTTCGCAACCAGTTTAGCCGCCAAAGGAACACGCTGGGCCCTCTTCAAAGAGCGTACCAGCGGTATCCCTCGGTGCTCATCCCGATGACCGGATGTCGATCAGTGCATCGGAGGGAGAGCTCTCTGGAGAGGAAGATTCGGCTGCGCTGCCGCCCTCCGGGACGGTGGCAAGGCCTGAATCGGATCCAGAGATGTCGGCTATGCTTTCCCGGGCCGCCGAGAGGGTAGGGCTCAAGTGGAAACC
>NW_015645058.1:12443-12854 GCF_001515625.1 Sinocyclocheilus rhinocerous
AGTCGGGCTCGAGTGGAATCTTCCACCGCGTCCCGAACCCTCAAGGTTGGATGATTGGTTTCTCGGGGTGGCTCGCGCTGGTTATCAGTGCCCCGCCTCAGTGCCTTTCTTCCCGGAGGTGCATGAGGAGCTCACCAGGTCATGGACGGCACCTTTTACTGCCGAAAACCGACCTGCTGGTGGTGTTGCAGCTAGGGGGGTATACAAGGGTCACCCCGGTGGAGCGGTCGGTTGCGATGGAATTGTGTCCTAATACCGCCTCCACCCGGCAGGGCGAACTGTGCCTCCCCTCCCGGGTCTGTAGGTACTCGTCTGGCCTGTCCGGCGATGCTTATACGGCCTGTGGAGAAGCTGCCTCCACCTTACACGCTACGGCGTTACTGCAGATTCATCAGGCCAAGGCACTGAGGG
>NW_015645058.1:12867-23780 GCF_001515625.1 Sinocyclocheilus rhinocerous
CGTTACTGCAGGTTCATCAGGCCAAGGCACTGAGGGACCTGCACGAGGGTGGTCATGATCCGGAAGTTCTGAAAGAGCTCCGAACCGCTACTGACCACGTGTTCCGAGCGACTAAGGTCACCGCGAGTTCTTTGGGTCGTGCGATGTGTACACTTGTGGTCCAGGAGCGCCATCTCTGGCTGTGTCTGGTTGATATGAGGGACGCTGACAAAGTTCGGTTCCTTAATGCCCCTGTGTCCCAGACCGGCCTCTTTGGCGACGCGGTCGAGAGCTTGGCCCAGCAGCTCTCGACTGCACAGAAGCAGACTGAGGCGGGTCGTCACACCCTGCCCCGGTGGGCAGCTGCTGCCTCCACCCATCCACCGGCCGCAGCGCCCCAGCCTGCTCGTCGCCGAGGTCGGTCCCCTGCATCCGCCCCTGCTCCCGCGCCGCATCCGCAGCAGCCTCCAGCTAGCGGTGCCATGGAGCTGGGCGTAGGCAGGCCGCCCCACCCGTCCAGGCCCCCGTCAAACCTGGCGGTGAGCAAAAGAGCACCACCAAATTGTTTTTTATTTGTGGCTTTTTGCTTTACTCATAATGTTTTGTTTAAATTTGTTGGTTAGTTGTATTTGCTTTGGTTGTATTTAATTGCTTGTTTTTGTTGTTTATATTTTTACTTGTAATGCATTTTTGTCATTTGAATTGACTTTTTTATTAAGGAAGTGTGAGAATCTACCTTCATTTTTGTGTTATATTCTGAGCTACCTGCTAGGTATTCGTGTTTAATTAATTGTGTATTTCTTTAGTTTATTGTATTTCATTTTCTAAGTTGTAAGTGTTAGTCTGCTATTATTATTTTTGATTTGTTTATTTATTTTGTTTGTTGCAGGAGCCGAGGCTTCCGGGCAGGCCACTAGTTGGCCCTCGTGTGCGGTGGTGGGACTTTTGGTATCCACGTTTCAAGTCCTTTTTGAAAATAAGTTGCTGTGTGCCCTTCTTTTCAGTGATCAATTCATAGGTGTTAATATTTCCCTGTTGACAGGGTGGCGTAGTCAGCATAACTTGGAGTTGCTTCTCCTTATTGACCATAGGTCCCTGCTTCACTGGCTATATAAAGCACATGACGCACGAGTAGAAAAACAACTAATGTCCTTTAATAACATCCAGAAAATCACAGGAAACCAACAACGATAACATTAATCCCAGAACTGAGGAAACAGGGCAAAATGCAGGGCTTAAATAATAGATGAGGACAATCAGTGAAAAACAACAGGTGTGAAACTAATTCATAACCATGGAAACTAATAACAAGAGAGCTCAGGAAAATGAGAACACAGAAACTGAACCAAAACAGAATATAACCGGGACAGATTTCCCCCTCCCTTGTTACAAGAAGTCCAACAGAGGAGGGAGGAAGTGGGCGTGGGACAGGCAAGGAGCAGGCAATGGGAAAGGAGCATAGTTCATTGGGCCAGGGCGGAGTAGATGGAGGGGAGAGCCAAGGAAGAGCCCAGAGCAGGAGGAGCCAGGAGATGGTAAGGTAAATTACTGTCATGAATTGATTTGAAATGTTAATGAATCTAACAAGACTAAACCTTCTTAACATTTATTTCAAGGTCCAAAGAGAGTCCTTTGTGCAAACGTGAAGGTTCTGTTTTAGATTAAGTCCACATGAGAATTTCTGCCACAAGCTGTTTGTTTTACGTGAAAGTACGATGGGCAAATTTGAACAGAGTGGCTTTATGAAGTGCATCCTACACAACGTCGTTCATGCTCATCAAACAGGGACTGCACTAAATTGAGAGAAATTTCCACGATGCCTACACTGTCGTGCTCTGCAGTCACTACAATTACACTGACGCTGATAAAATGTGCAATTGGAACAGCAGAAAGCATCTCTAACTTCAGCTGTATGCACCTGGCAACCAGATAAAAAAATAATGAAAAAATTTTAATTATTATTATTATTATTATTATTATTATGGCAAGCAACAGTACAGGGCCAAGTACCGAAAGTGCAGCAAGTGCAATGCAGAGCCGGGAAGGGCACAAAAAGGAAAAATAAAATGTACATGAATGATAGACATGTTTCACAATTTCAGGTGAGAACAAAAGAAGCAATTATTTACAAGTCAGGAGGTTGATTGTTTAGTGCATTGCTGATCCAATAATAAGTGAATTCACAACATGTTCTATTCTATTCTATTCTATTCTATATTATATACTATTACATATTCTATTATGATTTCGCGCCACAAGACAGTTGAAGCGTTTATGGTAATATGCCACATTGAGGACACATGTTCACCTTGATGCGGAAGAGATCTTTAAGGGTGAGAAGGAATACGCATAAGCTTTAGTTAGCATGCTAATCGATTAGCATATGCAGCTCAGGCATTTTTTCATATAGGGCATAGTGGGAGAAAATGCCCCCTTGGTGTAAAAGCACCCCCTACCATTATTTTTCCTAAAATAACCACAAGATGAAGCCAAAATAAATTTTTGTTGTAACTATGGACTACATTGACAAGAGTGATATAGAGGTATTCACCATGAAGCTTACACTGGTGATGTACCTGAGAGAATTTTAAAATAATTTGAAAAGCAAAAGGACAATCAATCAGAATGCTGGTCTGTGGCACTCTGTTGCTTAGTTAATATTATTCACAGCATGCGTGTGAAATAAATAAATTATGTAAATATGACACAGAGGAATAGGAAAGAAAAGATGATTTTCCACAACAAGGTCTCAGAAAACAGCAGGGTGCTTCAGATCTTGTGCAGTGAAACAGGCACATATTATTCATGTATTTTCTGCCGTATTTTCCTTGGAGCAATCCCACAAGCCATGAGCACGGTTTTCCAGCTTACGCTCCACTACCAAATGCAGGCACAGATCCAGCATTGTCTTGACTGAGATTGTGGTATAGCTGACTAGCACCATGGCAATAACCCTACGCTGTTCTGATCTAACTCTGCTGCTGGGCCAAATGTAAATTTGTTGTGACACTTGCATATTAACACGCAAATTACACTCAGTGGGGAAGCTTACGGTATTGCTCTGTTGCCAAGTGCTGCAGGGAATGTCCCTTTCACTCGTTTTGTGTTGTCTAATATTATGCTGAATGTATATAACATATTAGCAATCCTAAATATTATTAAAATATTGAGGTTAACTGAGGTAACTAAGCTATTATTCCATAGGTCACCAGTGAATTTATATTATTATTATTATTATTATTATTATTATTATTATTATTATTGCAAGCAACAGTACAGGGCCAAGTACCGAAAGTGCAGCAAGTGCAGCAAGTAGCCGGGAAGGGCACAAAAAGGAAAAATAAAATGTACATGAATGATAGACATGTTTCACAATTTCAGGTGAGAACAAAAGAAGCAATTATTTACAAGTCAGGAGGTTGATTGTTTAGTGCATTGCTGATCCAATAATAAGTGAATTCACAACATGTTCTATTCTATTCTATTCTATTCTATATTATATACTATTACATATTCTATTATGATTTCGCGCCACAAGACAGTTGAAGCGTTTATGGTAATATGCCACATTGAGGACACATGTTCACCTTGATGCGGAAGAGATCTTTAAGGGTGAGAAGGAATACGCATAAGCTTTAGTTAGCATGCTAATCGATTAGCATATGCAGCTCAGGCATTTTTTCATATAGGGCATAGTGGGAGAAAATGCCCCCTTGGTGTAAAAGCACCCCCTACCATTATTTTTCCTAAAATAACCACAAGATGAAGCCAAAATAAATTTTTGTTGTAACTATGGACTACATTGACAAGAGTGATATAGAGGTATTCACCATGAAGCTTACACTGGTGATGTACCTGAGAGAAAACGGATTTCACTGTAAATGGTATAATATTCAGCAGTAAGAAAAAAAGTGTTTTAAAGCTTGTTGTTTTGTAGAACTGAACATCATAGTTATATATGGTATGATGAGAATAGTAAGGCCTGTAGTTAGGGAGTGCATGTTATTTGAGAAAAATGCAATTATATTTTCAGAATGACATATTTTTTTTCAAACATAGTCTCTGTGGTAAAATGCCCCCAGCAGGCATGATTCAATTACTGTAGTTACTCTGTTCTGAACATCAAGTCCTTTTTTTTTTCATCAAATGTATTCAAACTAGTTAGTTGAATAAAAATATTTGGATTTTACATTTAAAAATTACCTCAAGTTAGAATCAGGTAGCTAGTTAGCTAGCCAGTTAGCATCAGCTAACAATATTTTTTAAATAGGCTATTATAATTTTAATTCATAATTATTTATTATCTTTTTAATTTTAAGCTAAAACTGCCTGTGCTCAGATTTTGATGTAAATGTATAAAGCAAATTACTTTGTAAGGCATTTTACCCCACCTGTGGGGCAAAATGCCCCCTTGGTACAAATGTAATAAAAAAAAAAAAAATCTAATAACATGAAAACTGAAGACATTTTTCATACGTGGTTTATAATTTATGTAATTATCACTACTATGATAACTATTCTGGACACATTTAACTTTTGTTTCACAGAAAAAAAAATGACATGGCCCTTAAGGGAGAGTTTCCCCCACTCTACTCTACTTCAGAACAGTGGAAGAGTAAAAATGTCAAATGAGATCATCAGAATCGGCATAAACCAAGGAATAACATCAAGAACATGAATATTGCACAACATCAAAAAAAAAAACATTTTTTTTATAAAAGTCCTTACGTCTTCCAAAGGCTGGGTTGCACTGTCTTCAGATATTTCCTTCAGAATATCAAAGTGTTTAAAAAAAAATCAAATTTTAAGACCTAATCTAAGATCTAAATGATGGATGGATGTCAATGTACATGACAATGTTAATGTGTTTGGTATTGGCGGAATAGATTTGTACTGAGACTTGCTACTGCCAATACATCCACAGACATGCTGCTGTGAGCATGTAAGAAATACGCACATATAACATATATGAAATAACCCCTATAGCATACATGAATCACCCCTAAGCAGATCGAAACAGGTGGAGCTGGGGAAGGTTGAGGGTTTCTGAAGTGCGGTGCAACTGCTACGGCAAGCACTAGCCAAGTATTTGAATGTTGAGCAGCAAGCTCATTGGCTACCTATACAAGAGAGAACCAATCAGCTGTGCCATGTGATAATGATGTCATTATGTCAGATTGAGTTTGACCTATCAGACTGCACCATCTAGAGTTTCATGCCAAAACTTTGGATTTGTTTTAGTCACAATTGTATACCATTTTTACAAAGTTCACATGATCAGCATCACAAAGTTACTTGTTTGATAAGTGACCTAGAAATAGTGTAGTAGTAATAAATATTTTATAGTTAATTAATAATTAATATTTAATATTTTTTTCCATTAAGTGGCAACTTCCTCAAAGAAAAAAATTACAAATACTAGGTTCTTACTCTTGCTTTAAGCAACATCTAGAAGTAACATAAAGGCAGCCACTGCAAGAGAAGTTTGCGGCAACTTTGTTTGATCTGATGGCTGCAGGCAGAAAAGATCCTCAGTGTTTCTTATACCACGGTGAAATCGCCAGGTGAACAAAAATGCTCAAGGACAAAGACACAGAGATGAGATTATTAATTCTACAAGCTCTTCGCTGCTCAACCTAGGAAGAAGAGGCTGCTGCATTGCAAAGTGCATCTGAGTTGTCTGTCTTGTCCAGTTGTTTGTCCCTCTGGTGCATCAGAAATCCACAGCCTCCTGTTGCTGTGTTTGATCAGCTGTTGTTTCCTGCACCACAGACTGTACACACCAGCTTCACCACCAACATCAACTTCCTGTACTCTGACTCATCTCCATGGTTGATGCAACTTACAAAAGAATTGCATTTCAGAGTGTGAGACATTTTCAAATGTCACGTCCTTGAATAATATTATATGTATTTGCCTTCCTGAAATTCACTATTATATAGGAAGCATCCAGCAAAGAGCTTTTTCAGAGAAGGTGCATAGAATGCCCTGCAGTTTAATTAGATTTTAAAATGAATCAAAAACATGTTTGAAAGTAGATGCAACCTGGCAAACAATACATCTGCCAATGGGGGGAAAGATTAAATATTTTCTTTTGCAGTTTTGCTTCTGAGGTTATATTTAGGGTTAGGTACTATTTATTTATTTAGTTCAGGTTGTGAATATATAAGGACTAAGGGGATTCGACTTAAAGATTTGTCTTAATCCACATTTACTCCATAGACCCCAAAGCTCTCCTGTTTTTCACTTCAGCCCTCTTTAAACCCTGTGATTATATGATCTGTCTTCATGTTTTCTAAAATAGCGGCTGCAGTAATCCACTTATATCTTAGGTTATTCCTCTCTGAATCCTCCTGTTACCGAGCGTTAAAAATGTTAGAAGTTCTTACTTTAAGTATTTATCAACCTTGTCTTGCAGTAAGTCGTGGACCATGGCAGAAACAAAGACATCTCTTTGACTTTGGGGAATTATGATGTTCACACAGTAGAGACAAACTGATCTCAACTGCCTGATTTTTTTTCTGTCATAAAATGTAATTGTATTACATCCAAGGGTGTGTTTCCCAAATAACTTTGTAATGCTATGCCATTCTTAAGTTACAAACTTAAAGGAGTAGTTCACTTACAAAATAAAAATTTACTCACCCCTATGTCATCCAAGATGTTCATGTCTTTCTTTCTTCAGTCAAAAAGAAACTAACAGCTTTGTCCGAAATCACTCGCTCGTTCACTCATTCACTAATCCCTATTTATAAAATGGTTAGTTCCAGTCCTCATTCATGTTGGTCAGCAGCTGTGTTTTATTCACACTAAAAGCACAGCTATGACCGCTTCACCCAACGGTTCTGTGTATCACTGCACAACACCCTTAGTAACCACCCATAGAAACATAAACAATCAATAATATAGCGTCAAAACTATTCCATGTATTATGTATTTCAGCTAAAGTAACTGTTTGTTATTTATTTAATGAAGTATGAGTGTGTCACAAATTCAGCCTCTGTGGCTCCCTCCGATCACCACCAGAGGGAACCATCACCGGAGTACTGAGCGATCCTTTCGGACTCCAATTCCCACAATGCCCCATGCCAGAGACTAATCACCTGCACAGGTGTTTCCTATTGCCCGGTCTATTTAAACTGTGCCTTCCCTGCTTTCATTGCGAAGTCTTGTTTTGCCTTGCAGACATTTCTGAGCGGTTCCCTGTGTTGAGTATCTGTTGATTACTGGACTGTTTATTGTTTACGATTGCTTGCTGCCTACCTATTCTGACCCTGCCTGCCTTGTTGATTCCTGCTATTGTCTGTCTGCTGCCTGCCTCGACCCTGATCACGAACACTGTTTACGATTCTGCCCAGCCTTCGTTGTGTCTAACACGTGTTACCGATCTATGCCTGTATGACCTGCCTTGTGAACTAATAAAGCTGCACATGGATCCTAACGCCACTGCCTCCCTGTTACAGAGTGACTCACAAATCGGTCTGTTTTAAACTAAAAGATGGTTTCTCATACTGAGAGATAAGCATAATGTATGTGCCTGAGACAGTATCATATATGGTGTTAAAAAATAAATGACACCGTGGCTGAGAAGAGTTCCTATTCTCTGTTTTTATTTGAGTTCCATTAGATGAGGCATGTTATATCGGAACTTTCTCTTGCCATTTACTGTTACTGTCAGGGACTATTTTTTAGCGGAAAGACAGCATTTACCAAACTCTACAAGAAGTAACGTATCATTGCTTACATTCTTTGGTTTTAATATTTTTTATTGTTTGGTAACCGTTTCACGTTGTGCCTAAAAACGCCCTTCAGCCGTGACTTATTCACAATACAGCATGGCCTCTCTTACCTTATTGCTTACATAGTGCACTAGGCCTATATCAGAAAGGAGTGAATGAAATGAAGAGAATAATTTCAGACACTTATGTATTCGTTGCACGTCAGAGAGCTGGAGCTGTAGCAGAAACATCTTCATCACATGTGTACTATATTACATGTACCTTATTTTAGAAAATAATATTAATAACAATAACGCTCACAATGACTTTATATTGCAATTATACATACCTCCGCACCAGCTTTGTGGTTTCATCGATGGTATTAGACCTAATTTTTTTAATGCTTAATATGTTCATAATAATTAAATACTATTAAAATGCTGGCAACAAAAATAAGCACATATTACACATCAACATATACCACACAATTTTATGTATTTATTATTTTTAGTATCTTGAAACTTTGAGCAGCGTTTTGCGCTCAGATAAGATGACATTGGTTTTAGAGCATCCTCAGGCATTTTACATTACGCTACCTACTGTGATTAATTAATATATTTTTTAAATCATCCACCAAATTATCATCACATCTCCATCATCTCTTGTAAGGTAATAACAACTCCACCTCAGTAAATTAGTAAAACATTAAACTGCCTAAATGCCTAGTCAAGATGGCGCCGATGATGATGGCGGCCTCCGTGGCGTGCTCTGCAGTTTATTGATCCCAGGTATGTCCGATTAGTTTTCATGTGTATTTAAGCCCTGTGTTTCCAGAGTCCTGCGTGCTGTCTCGATCGTCGATCCCCATTCCTACATGTGAGTTCCTTGGTTCTATGTTGTAAATAAAGACTGTTCATGGTGAATTCTCCTACGTCTCCTTCGCTCCTCGCTCCGACACAGTAGGGAACACCGTGACATTAATCGCAATTAATCTAATCCAAAATAAAAGTTTTTGTTTATGTAATATATATGTGTGTACTGTGTATATTTATTATGTATATACACACACACATGCATGTATATATTTAAGAAAAATATATGATATTTGTATATTGAATATATTTATATATAATATAAATATATACATGTAAATATTTTCAAAATATATACTGTATGTGTGTGGGTGTATTTATATATACATAATAAATATACACAGTACACACACATATATATTACATAAACAAAAACTTTTATTTTGGATGCGATTATTTGCAATTAATCGTTTGACAGCACTAATTTTAATATTAATAATACATGAATAAACATTAAAGCAGAAATAAGAAAGAAGCAAACTGCATCTCTCATTCAACCTAACTCGCTCCTGGTATCTCTTCCAGCTCAGTCCTCTCCGCATTGGATTATGGGAAATAGTTCTTCAGCGGGTGTTCATCGGTTGTACACTTGAAATCAGAGAGGATTGTGGGTAAAAGTAGTGAAAGAATGTAGGGAATGAACTCGTTATCTCAGAATTTGGACAGCAATACAAAATGGTCGACACCTGGTATATTGCACTATATAGGGGATATGGAACATGCAAATTCAGTCAAACGCCCTATACAAAAAAGGTAAAACAACGATGTCGGACAATTTTGAAGTTGGAGGAGAAAATGAGATGGAGTTTTTCAGAAATTTTTCAGGCTGCTGGGCAATTAACCCAGCTTGTGTAAATGAAGACACTATGGCAAATATATTATTATAATATAAAAGACCCTTTCAAAGGCCAGTGAAGGCATAATGCTAGTTAGTGTAAGGGGTTGAGGCAAGATACGTTTGGGTTGCGGGTTCGCGCACTCATTTCGAAATTATATAAAATATCTAGAATTTGGATTATATTTATAAGATCCTATAAGTCCTGTTAAATGCAATTTTAACTATTTCTGAAGTGCTTCTTTTATAAAGCACACCGCTTTCTCAGATAATGCAGTAAAGCAGCCCCTGCATAGAGTGAATAATAAATTCTAGAGCCATTGATATCAACCAATTCAGCACCACGTCGCATGTAAGAAGGTAGGCTATACCGTAAGTATCCTCCTAAGGTATAGTTTGGGGAAAACGCCTAGAAAAGGTATACCTTTAGTTAAAGTATACTTTTAGAGTCTTCGTAGCACGCTAAGAGACAACATTATCGGGAAACACACCCTAGCACTTTATATTAAGTTGGGTATATAAGTATGTTAAACTTTATACACATACACAGTATACTTGTGTAGGGCTATATTTACTAGTTGGCATATCTCAGCTGCTTGATTGCTTATATTGTCACAAAATGTAAACTTTTAGTCTAACATTAGTCCAAACTTCTGAATATATGGAGATATTTTAGGCATTAACATGATTTTCTGTAAAGCTGCTTTTCAAAATCTCTATTCAAATCAATTGGACATGAACATGAACCAGTAGGTTCATATTATTAAATAGCAAGAAGATTTATTAAGTTTTAATATTTTAAAATATAATATATTCATATGAGGAAACATCAGACAGTTATGAGTTTTGAAACGAAACCGAGGGGAGATAAATAAAATGGGTATATACAGTACTGTGCAAAAGTCTTCAGCCACTGGTATTTTCACCAGCTAATAAATGGTTTAAAGTCAGTTATTTCTATCTTTTGCTGTAGTGTGTCAATATGGAATATCAGTTTACATTTCCAAATATTCATTTTGCCATTAATTGTCATAATACAGTGAGATTTTTGTTTGCATAAGGAGTCTGACAACAGAGACCTGATCTCACCATCATCCAGTCTGTCTGGAATGACATTAAGAAACAGAAAGAAAAACTGAGACAGACTACATCCAGAAGAACGGTGGCAACGTCTTCAAGACACTTCAAGAGACCTACCTACAAAGCTACAGTACTGTTAAAAGTTTCAGGCACTTTTGTAAAAATGCTGTAAAATGAGCATGCTGTCAAAAAATAATGTCATAAATAGATTGTATTTATAAATTCACTTGTATTAACTGAACTAAATCAACATTTGTTGTGACCATCCTTTGCGTTTAAAGCAGATTTTTCTCTAGGTATAATTGCGCGTAGTTTTTTTAGGTAGCTTTGCAGTCTCTTGAAGCATCTTGGAGACGTTGCCATAGTTCTTCAGGATTTAGTCTGTCTCAGTTTGTTCTGTTTCTTCATGTCATTCCAGACAGACTGGAT
>NW_015645058.1:29927-34809 GCF_001515625.1 Sinocyclocheilus rhinocerous
GTTTTCCCCCGTGTTCCTCCTATGCCCTTATTTGGTCCTTCCCGTTCCTGTCCTTATTAATATAATTTGTTCCAGGTGTTCCCCGTTTAGTTCTATTGATCCCAGGTATGTCCGATTAGTTTTCATGTGTATTTAAGCCCTGTGTTTCCAGAGTCCTGCGTGCTGTCTCGATCGTCGATCCCCATTCCTACATGTGAGTTCCTTGGTTCTATGTTGTAAATAAAGACTGTTCATGGTGAATTCTCCTACGTCTCCTTCGCTCCTCACTCCGACACAGTAGGCAACACCGTGACATTAATCGCAATTAATCTAATCCAAAATAAAAGTTTTTGTTTATGTAATATATATGTGTGTACTGTGTATATTTATTATGTATATACACACACACATGCATGTATATATTTAAGAAAAATATATGATATTTGTATATTGAATATATTTATATATAATATAAATATATACATGTAAATACATGTAAATATTTTCAAAATATATACTGTATGTGTGTGGGTGTATTTATATATACATAATAAATATACACAGTACACACACATATATATTACATAAACAAAAACTTTTATTTTGGATGCGATTATTTGCAATTAATCGTTTGACAGCACTAATTTTAATATTAATAATACATGAATAAACATTAAAGCAGAAATAAGAAAGAAGCAAACTGCATCTCTCATTCAACCTAACTCGCTCCTGGTATCTCTTCCAGCTCAGTCCTCTCCGCATTGGATTATGAGAAATAGTTCTTCAGCGGGTGTTCATCGGTTGTACACTTGAAATCAGAGAGGATTGTGGGTAAAAGTAGTGAAAGAATGTAGGGAATGAACTCGTTATCTCAGAATTTGGACAGCAATACAAAATGGTCGACACCTGGTATATTGCACTATATAGGGGATATGGAACATGCAAATTCAGTCAAACGCCCTATACAAAAAAGGTAAAACAACGATGTCGGACAATTTTGAAGTTGGAGGAGAAAATGAGATGGAGTTTTTCAGAAATTTTTCAGGCTGCTGGGCAATTAACCCAGCTTGTGTAAATGAAGACACTATGGCAAATATATTATTATAATATAAAAGACCCTTTCAAAGGCCAGTGAAGGCATAATGCTAGTTAGTGTAAGGGGTTGAGGCAAGATACGTTTGGGTTGCGGGTTCGCGCACTCATTTCGAAATTATATAAAATATCTAGAATTTGGATTATATTTATAAGATCCTATAAGTCCTGTTAAATGCAATTTTAACTATTTCTGAAGTGCTTCTTTTATAAAGCACACCGCTTTCTCAGATAATGCAGTAAAGCAGCCCCTGCATAGAGTGAATAATAAATTCTAGAGCCATTGATATCAACCAATTCAGCACCACGTCGCATGTAAGAAGGTAGGCTATACCGTAAGTATCCTCCTAAGGTATAGTTTGGGGAAAACGCCTAGAAAAGGTATACCTTTAGTTAAAGTATACTTTTAGAGTCTTCGTAGCACGCTAAGAGACAACATTATCGGGAAACACACCCTAGCACTTTATATTAAGTTGGGTATATAAGTATGTTAAACTTTATACACATACACAGTATACTTGTGTAGGGCTATATTTACTAGTTGGCATATCTCAGCTGCTTGATTGCTTATATTGTCACAAAATGTAAACTTTTAGTCTAACATTAGTCCAAACTTCTGAATATATGGAGATATTTTAGGCATTAACATGATTTTCTGTAAAGCTGCTTTTCAAAATCTCTATTCAAATCAATTGGACATGAACATGAACCAGTAGGTTCATATTATTAAATAGCAAGAAGATTTATTAAGTTTTAATATTTTAAAATATAATATATTCATATGAGGAAACATCAGACAGTTATGAGTTTTGAAACGAAACCGAGGGGAGATAAATAAAACGGGTATATACAGTACTGTGCAAAAGTCTTCAGCCACTGGTATTTTCACCAGCTAATAAATGGTTTAAAATCTTTTGCTGTAGTGTGTCAATATGGAATATCAGTTTACATTTCCAAATATTCATTTTGCCATTAATTGTCATAATACAGTGAGATTTTTGTTTGCATAAGGAGTCTGACAACAGAGACCTGATCTCACCATCATCCAGTCTGTCTGGAATGACATTAAGAAACAGAAAGAAAAACTGAGACAGACTACATCCAGAAGAACGGTGGCAACGTCTTCAAGACACTTCAAGAGACCTACCTACAAAGCTACAGTACTGTTAAAAGTTTCAGGCACTTTTGTAAAAATGCTGTAAAATGAGCATGCTGTCAAAAAATAATGTCATAAATAGATTGTATTTATAAATTCACTTGTATTAACTGAACTAAATCAACATTTGTTGTGACCATCCTTTGCGTTTAAAGCAGATTTTTCTCTAGGTATAATTGCGCGTAGTTTTTTTAGGTAGCTTTGCAGTCTCTTGAAGCATCTTGGAGACGTTGCCATAGTTCTTCAGGATTTAGTCTGTCTCAGTTTGTTCTGTTTCTTCATGTCATTCCAGACAGACTGGATGATGATCAGATCTCTGTGTGGAGCACTGGCTGTTGTCAGAATCCTTGTGCAAACAAGAATCTCACTGGATTACTACAAGGCTAGAGTCCTTACCAGGTCAAAAAAATATGATCATATTACCCCAATTTTACAGTCACTGCACTGGCTACCTATTAAGTTCCGTATCAGTTACAAAACACTATTACTTACCTATAAGACCCTTAATGGGTTAGCTCCTGCGTACCTAACTAGCCTTCTACCATGCTACAATCCATCGACGCTCCCTAAGGTCGCAAAATTCTGGACTTTTGGTAGAACCTAGGATAGCAAAGTTCACTAAAGGAGGTAGAGCTTTTTCGCATTTGGCTCCCAAACTCTGGAATAGCCTTCCTGATACCGTTCGGGGTTCAGACACACTCTCTCTGTTTAAATCTAGATTAAAGACACATCTCTTTGGCCAAGCATTCAAATAATGCATCTCATAATCTTGTACTGCAGTTATATCTGATCAAATGCACATTATTATTCTTCAGTTTGGGTTAAACAAATCAATTAGAAATAGCTGATTCCAATCTTATTGATTAATTCCAAGTCTTTCCATTACATGGCCATGCACAATAAAAAGGCACTCTCTGGACTGGTTTTGTTCCAAATAGAGAATCAGAAAAAATAAATAAAATGTCTGGACGCGGGAGAGTTGGACAAAGGAGAGGAATAGTTGGACAAGGTGGACTAGGGAGAGGAGTAGTTGGACCAGGACAAGGGAGAAGGAGAGATAATTGCAGTTGTAATGCACCACAATAACTGCTGTCCAACAGCAGCTACAAATACAAATATGTACAATTTTTGTTCTTCTGAAGGACACAACGACTTCCTTGCTCTGGGGGAAGAAGAAAGCTGCTTAATGAAGACCAAGAGCATGCAATTGTAAGATGGGTCATTGCTGACAATGCGATAAAACTCAGAGAAATTCAGGCCAGAATTGTACAGGACAACCTGCTATTCCAGAATGTTGAACGCATCAGCCTGGCTACCATCGCTCGAACTCTGAACAAACACAGAATTCGAATGAAATAGCTGTACACAGTTCCCTTTGAAAGAAACAGTGAGTGGGTCAAGGAACTCCGACACCAATATGTCCTGGGGCCGGATTCACGAAAATCTTCTTTAAAAATAAGTTACAGTTTTTCTCAAATGCTAAAACACAAAAGCCAATCCTCTAAACCAAATGACCAGTTGTCTAAACACATTTACTAAATCTAGCCATCATTTTCCAATATCATAAACACATTTCACATGAAGACACAATTCACAAAACACAATCCTCCGTTCTCATAAATCTTAACACATTTTTCTTTGCTAAAACACAAGTTGCAAAAGAACTCTGCTCATATTCTCAAATGAAAGCTCATGTGATGCAAAATGCTTGCCACAGTCAGCAATATTTGAACACAATGAACACACCTGGCGTCATTCATTACACACAACGACTCAAAATTGAAGACACTTGTTGCTAATGCTGTGACCACATGTATAAAAGCAAGTTCAGAGTATTTGAGAAAAACTGTAATACATTTCTTAAGAACATTCTTACGAACTTTGTGGAATTTATCTTAAGTGCAATTCTTGAAAAATTCTTAATTTCTCAAATATATTAAGAACATCTTAATTTTTTTCTTAAGAAGCAAATAACAGTCGTTATCTGAGTGAATACATGATGCACTGATAACTCACACTTTGTCTTTTTGCGCTTCCTGCAGATTACCCCAATAATCTTAATAACCGTGCACATTGTTTTCGTCGCAAGTTTGACTGGCGCTCAGCTTCACGTTTTTAATGCGTCGTGTTTTTGAACAGTTACTTTTAAAATAGCCTGTCTCAAGCTGCAGCGATATGTTTCATTCATTTTTGTGCTGTGTTTTTGCACTCTCATCTGAGTGAATGCTTCCGGTATGTGTGTCCGCGGTGCTACAGCAAACGCGTCCTGCGCATTCATGTGCGCTGAATACCGCCAAGGATTATGTCGTATTTAAAAGCTAAAATTAAAAGCGTTCAATTAAAGCTCCCTATCGGACTCATTTTAGAGTTGCTACTGAGTTTTGAAGTCAGCAAAAAGTAGCATCACGCATAGGCTAATCATGACCGATCATTGTTTACATTATCAGTCATCGCTGTCACTTCAGAAAACTCGTGCACATCCCTATTAATAGTCCTACTATTTATTATATGTAGCTAGTGTTGTTGTAATGCTGAAATATAACAATTTATTTGAAATAACCCAATAAATTCATTAAATAATTCTTACTGTTTGGGATTTAAGACAAGTCTGGGGCTGTCCTAAATTTAAGAAGTTATTTACGATGATTTTTAAGA
>NW_015645058.1:36381-36706 GCF_001515625.1 Sinocyclocheilus rhinocerous
AGAAAATGGCAGTTAAGAAGAAATTTCTTCTTAAGAATGTTTCACGAATCCGGCCCCACGTGCCTATACACTATATCTAATTCTAGAGTGACTTTTACACTATTCTACACTTTCTTTCACTATTGTCTATTGTAAACATACCCACATGTGTTTGATTTCTTTCAGACAGTTATGGAGTTTGAGGCTAATCAGACACCACATGAATTAATTTATGTGGACGAGGCAGGATTTAACCTGGCAAAAACTCGTAGAGGAAGAAACCTAATTGGAATAAGGGCCACCGCTCATGTGCCGGGTCAGAGAAGAGCAAATATCACAATGTGTG
>NW_015645058.1:36755-43072 GCF_001515625.1 Sinocyclocheilus rhinocerous
AGAAAATGGCAGTTAAGAAGAAATTTCTTCTTAAGAATGTTTCACGAATCCGGCCCCACGTGCCTATACACTATATCTAATTCTAGAGTGACTTTTACACTATTCTACACTTTCTTTCACTATTGTCTATTGTAAACATACCCACATGTGTTTGATTTCTTTCAGACAGTTATGGAGTTTGAGGCTAATCAGACACCACATGAATTCATTTATGTGGACGAGGCAGGATTTAACCTGGCAAAAACTCGTAGAGGAAGAAACCTAATTGGAATAAGGGCAACCGCTCATGTGCCGGGTCAGAGAAGAGCAAATATCACAATGTGTGCTGCAATGTCAAGTGCTGGTTTGGTCCTGCAGAAAAGCCAGATTGGTCCCTACAACACAGAGCGCCTTCTTTTGTTTTTAGATGACCTCCACCAACAACTGGTGCCAGAAGCAGAAAGGGAACAAGTGGGAGGAAACATGAGGACATTTGTGATTGCATGGGACAACGTAGCATTCCACCATTCACATGCAATCACAAATTGGTTTGCAGCCCATCCGAGAATGATTTCCCTTTTTCTTCCTCCGTACTCTCCTTTCCTCAATCCCATTGAGGAATTTTTTTCTGCCTGGAGGTGGAAAGTTTATGATCATCGACCACATGATCAAATGTCCCTCCTGGATGCAATGGAGGCTGGCTGCAGAGACATCTCAGCTGAAGACTGCCAGGGGTGGATAAGGCATGCTAAGCGTTTCTATCCAAGGTGCATAACAAGAGACAATATAAGGCGTGATGTCAACGAGAACATGTGGCCAAATGCTGAAGATCGTATAGATTAGAACTGTACTTTTTCTGTTCCTTTTTTGTCTGTCTTTGTTTTATTTTTGAAGTTTATTTGAACCAAAGGGCTGTATGGTTTTTTTGTTTGCTTGTTTATGATCACTGACAGCAATTTCAATTTTCCAATAAAGCTTTTACTGCAGCAATTCTGTCACTTTTCTTTTACAATTATTATTATTTTATTTTTTTAAATTGATCTCATATTGTATGTTCTATACAGGTCGAACTGAGACATGACAAGTAATGCAGTTTTTGTAATGCCATTAATTGTTATCATTTTGACAGTCTATGCACTATGATTGACTATATGTTCCTATTGGATAGAAAACCTGTGCCAATGTTTTGACTGAATTACTCTATTTTGAATCGGGTTTGCTGTGTTTTGATAGAGATAGTAAATGTAGAAAAAGGTGTTCGGCATTTTGAAACGTAGCGTTTGTATTTATTTAACAAAATGTGGTTTTGGCCAGAAAATTAACTACCGTATTGTCCCGAATATAAGACTATATTTTTTTCTTGGAAATACATCTGAAAAAACGCGGGCGTCTTATATTCAGGGTCTAGACTTTGACATGTCAATAATACACCCACAACACTAGGTGGCGCCAAATACGCATAAAACGAGTGTGCCATGAAATACGTAATGTAATGCGTGTTGTAAAGAGCGCAAGTAAAAACAAAAGAAGCAGAAAACCTTAAAGCTGCATGAGTCGTGACTGTCGCGTTAGCCTGATGGCACCAAACTCCCTTTGTGATTTTAAAACGTAAGACAGTACCCAGATTTGAAGACTACAGTAAGATTTAACTTCTACTGTTAATAAGATTTTGGTAGGCTACTATTAGATGGATAGCCTAAATGTCCTAATTCAGATGGGCTACCTGTTTTTTTTTTAATGGTATATCAAAAAGTGTATATTTTTTAAATGTGATTGTTGGTACATTTTACCAGTTTTTACCATACTTTCAAAACAAAAATTAAAATAGGAAAAATATGCAATATGAAAATAACTGAAGACAAAATGTGTTTTACTGAGAAAAAACAAGATTTGGTTTTTAAAAAGCCTTTTTCCAAAAGGTACATCTGGAAAAAGGGGGGGTCGTCTTATAATCAGGGTCGTCTTATATTTGGGCCAATACGGTATTTGGCTAATTGTGTGATGTAGGTGTGTTGCTGTGTTAAGAGTTTAGAAAAAGTACGTTAAGTATTGGTAAACGCTTGTTAGCAATTGAAAAAAACTGTAATAGTGTTCATCGATTACGTCGGTTTGATTACGTCTTTAATTGATTTTTCCGTACATTTCTGCCATATGTACATTAACTGACAGTCACCTCTGATAAGCTACTACTAAATATTGTAGAAACTTATTTTGCTGTAAAGTTGCTTTGCAACGATTTGTATCGTGAAAAGCGCTATACAATACAAATAAACTTGAATTGAATTGAATTGATTATTACAATTAATGGTAAAAGGAATTTTTGGAAATGTAAACTGATATTTTCTACTGACACACTACAGCAAAAGATAGAAATAACTGACTTGTTGGTGAAAATACCAGTGGCCTAAGACTTTTGCACATTACTGTATATAATTTTAAAAGCAATGTTATGGATAGAGGACTTCATCCACATTTTGGATATTCAGACGGTGAGAAAATATTCAGCAAATTTTTTAGTAAATTTTTACATAAATAAAAAATGTGCATTTTTTATAATCTATATCAATATTATTACTAATAAAAAACACACATCCTCTATTAATACTGTAAAGATAGTTGTGGACACAGATGCAGGAATTTACAATCTTAAAATCTTACTCCCTGACAGCACAGATTTAAAAAGAGACAGCTTTTATTTAAATGAGCAACATTCTCACTTTTAAAATTACTTCCCTTGCAGGCTTTTGGTTCATTTAAACTCAAACATGACCAAAAGTGGTGACTCAGTTCTCAGGCACACACTCCTCTGCTCCATCACTCATACGCCCACTCTGCGTTCCAGTGAAATCATAAAATAATTCTAGCTTACCCAGACTTTTATGGATGCATAGGTGCAGGGCCTATACCAGACCTTTATAACGTTGTGCCAGAGATACAGTTATGCTTTTCTTCTGTGCTGTGCTCTGACAGGTTTTGTCCCTAGATGCTTAATCCAGAAGGATGTCACTCTGCTCTGAATCAAAAGAATGCTGGAAGCTTTCACAGAAAGAGTTCTCTTGAATGTAATCCTTTTGCCACTGGCAGGGAGTCATCCGTGACATTTTGGTCTATGCAATAGCTCCCAATTTAAGAGCGATCTCTGTCTTGACTCTTGAAAATGACAGAATGAGAGAATGATAGAGTAACTGTGAAAAATGATAAAATTATCTCCTGCAGCTCGCACTGACCTTCACTTCCGCATGAAGTGTTTTGCAGCAAAGCAAACTGCATCTACAGTGCAAAGATAAGAGTGCCACACCATGCTGCCTGTGGCTCAGATCTTTAGAAATGTTCCTAAATTGGAAATTACTTATCAACAAGGAGGCTTCAAATGGTTATTCTGATTGAGTGGTTTAGTCTCTGCAGGAATCAAATTCTTCTTCCTGCTGAGCTCCAGTCCAACTAGTCAGTAGTCATGTTATATATGTTGTGTGGTGATAATAAAAAAACAGGACATAAGAGAGGCCATATCTGCCTGAAAGAGATGACAGAGATTTATTTTTTTTAAAGGGATAATTTAGCCAAGAATAAAAAAAATCTGTCATCATTTACTCTCTTTCATGTCATTCAAACCCTATATGACTTACTTTCTTCTGTGGAAAATAAGGTCTAAAAAATGAAAAAGCACCATTAAAGTGTTCAATAGGATTCTCTATTTCAAGGTTTATGAATCCATATGATAATTTTGTCTGATGCATAGTTATTCCCTCCAGTGAGCTGTTAGCTCAAGAGATGCTTTGACTGGATCATTGAGATTGGTTTGCAAATGAATTAACCAAAAAGAACAAGCTCAAAAGAACGATTCGTTCATTGATTCCACTTCAACTACCTGACAGCTCACTGGATTATTCATGAATTTAAACTTAAATCAGGGTCTGTTCCTCACACAAAGCTATCTTATAATGTTGGATCCATAACCTTTTGTGCAGTGCTCCAACATATGGTGCAGCTGCAGCCTGGGTGATCCCAGTTTGAGTGCCAGCTTGAGGTCTTTTCCCAGTCCTGTTCCTCTCCTTACTCTCTCACTGTTTCCTGCCTTTCCTCTTACTGTCCTCTCTAATAAATGTGAAAAAGCCCAACAATATGACTTGCATGACTTTGAGTTTTTTTCTTCTTCTGTAATTAAACCGAGGTGGTCCTTGTGTGAATTATTGTGTTTAAAACATATCAAAATAGAGGTTTCAAATGACATGAGAATGAATGTTAACAGTTGTACTTTGTGAAAGGAATGATGTTATGGTCTGGTCTGTGCAGCATTATTAATGTATACTAAACTAAAACTATTAAAATATTGGTAAAACTTTGACTATAGAATAAGGTCCCATTAGTTAAAGTTAGTAAATACATTAACTAACATTAACTAACAATGAGCAATTCATGTTCATTGTTGTTGCATTTTTGCTCAGGTCTATGAAATGATATTAACAGATACAAATTACGATGTTAATGTATTTTTAAATGTTAAAATTAACATTAACTAAGATTATTAAATGTGATTATGAAATGCATTTTTCATTGTTAGATAAAGTTAGCTAATGTAGTTGATTAATGATAACAAATGGAACCTTATTGCTGTCACGCTGCGCTACTGTGTTGGAGCGAGGAACTAGGAGCACGCAGGAGAATTACCATAAACACAATCTTTATTATTCGTAACCACAAGGAACATGGAACACACACATGTAGCGGAAGATCGATGAACAATACCAGACACTCGACTGGAAACAACACAGGGCTTAAGTAATAAGGGAGCTAATGGGACACACCTGGGATCAATAGAGCTAAACGGGGAACACCAGGAAACAAATTACATAATCAGGACAAGAACAGGAAGGAAACCAAACATGGGCATAAACTGAACATGGAGCATGTGGGGGAGGATAACACAAGACACAGGACTGACAATTGCAGTGTTAGCAACAATTTTTGCTGAACTAAAATAAAATTTAACTATTAGTTAAAAAACTAAATGGAAATTAGAAATGTTGGCTTGGCAACTAATTGAAAGTTTTTTAAAAGTTTCAGTTATAAACTTAAAAACTGAAACAAAACACACAGACACACACACACACACACAGGTTTGTTTTTGTGAATTGTGGGGACATTCCATAGGCGTAATGGTCTTTATACTGTACAAACCATCTTTTTCTATTGTCCTACACCAACCCTACACCTAAACCTACCCCTTACAGGAAACTTTCTGCATTTTTAGATTTTCAAAAAAAATAACTCATTCTGTATGATTTATAAACCTTTTGAAATATGGGGACACTCAAAATGTCCTCATAAATCACCTTCTCTTTGTAATACCATGTCATTATACAAATCTGTGTCCTCATAAATCACAAAAACGCAGGCACACACACACACACACACACACACACACACACAAATAAAAAATTACAATAGTAAAAATTTAAAGTAAATAAATAAACCCTAAAAATATAATAATAAAAGCTAATACAAAACATTAATAAAAACCTAGAATGGTATATAAATAATAGTAAAATAACACTATGCTCTGAGTACATAAGAAGATCAGTATTTAAATGTGGTTAAATTGAAGAAATAATTGGAGGAACTTGTCAGTTAATTGCAAGGAATGTGACTCTAATTAGACAAAGGCATCTGAAAAGTGAAATAGCTTAGACCAGTGGTTCTCAAACCTCTCCATGAAGTACCCCCAGCACTGCACATTTTGTATGTCTCCCTATATCTGACACACCCACTTCAGGTCTTGCAGTCTTCACTAATGAGCTGATGAGCTGAATCAGGTGTGATAGATGAGGGAGACATACAAAATGTGCACGGCTGTGGATACTCCAGGACAGGTTTGAGAACCACTGGCTTAGACGGTTTGAAGTTTTGAAAAAATATAAATAAATAATTAGGGCACATTAAATTCACAATGGTTTTGCTTCAGAACTCAAATCTCAAATTAGATGTCAAGTGGCAACCCGACACACTAAAATTGTTTAGCATACAAAATTGAATGCCTTTGCAAGACAATAATTCACCACAAACAACTCATTACAGTAAGCAAAAAAAAACATGCCCTTGTTGCCAGTGAATCTACATTTAATATATTCTGGTTTGTATTTTTCCTTTGAAGTTTTTTTTGTGGTTGTTAAAGGGTTAGTTCAGTCAAAAATGAAAATTAGGCTGCGTTTCACTCACCCTCGATGCATCCTAGGTGTATATGACTTTCTTCTTTCAGACGAATCCAGTCGGAGTTATATTAAAAATTGTCTTTGATCTTTCAAGCTCTATCGTTGTACTCAGCGGGTGTTGCATTCCTT
>NW_015645058.1:43177-59868 GCF_001515625.1 Sinocyclocheilus rhinocerous
GCTCCGGGGGGTGAACAAAGGCCTTCTGTAGCGAATCGATGTGTTTTTGTAAGAAAAATATCCATATTCAAAACGTAATAATCACTTTAATCTAGCTTGCGCTCACTGTTGTAAAACGGAAGCAGTTCCGGGGGAATTACGTATGAGGTCAGCTTTGCGCATGCACGGCTCAGAAGTGACGCACGCGGAGAGATCAAAACAAATCAACGGTCACTAATTAGAAGTACAAAATGAGGATTTGTAAAGAAGAATGTCGGAGGATTTCGATATAAGCCAAGAGGAGACTGGTTTTCCTTTGCTAAAGTAAGGAAACTTTGCTTCCTTAGATCCTGTAAACAAACGTTGGTTTTCACGAGACGCACCGACACATGCGCAGCGCTGACCTTATACGTCATGCTCCCGGAACTGCTTCTGTGTACAACAGTTGGAGCAAGCTAGATTAAAGTGATTATTACGTTTTGAATATGGATATTTTTCTTACAAAAACGCATCGATTCGCTACAGGAGGCCTTTGTTCACCCCCCGGAGCCGTGTGAGACACTTTTTTTTGTGGAAGGGTGCTTTTTATTTCACGTCATTTGAACCGAAGGAATGCAACACCCGCTGAGTACAACGATAGAGCTTGAAAGATCAAAGACCATTTTTTATATAACTCTGACTGGATTCGTCTGAAAGAAGAAAGTCATATACACCTAGGATGACTTGAGGGTGAGTAATTTATGGGCTAATTTTCATTTTTGGGTGAACTAACCCTTTAAGGGTGAGGGCATGTCACACAACCAAGTGCCTATTTTGGCTACTCTATACCAAGATTGGACACAAGATTGGATTCATGTCAACAACAAATGTGGGAAGTGTTTTCTTCTCTTTCAAAAATTGATAAGCCTATTTATTTTACTTAATCTTAACTATACTTGATCTGTATTCTTTATGGATTTATGTTGTATATGTATATAAGTACTGACATGAGACCCATTATTGGGCTGCAACCCAAACCACACTGAATATAGCAATGAACAATGAATGAATTTTGCAGAGGAAACACAAATAATTTTAATGCTTGTTTAAAACTGAATTATGTATTTTTTAAATACATGTGTTTTTTCCCTATAGCAAGTTAATTTGAACATTGTGACTCTGCGGCAGTTGTAAAGTGAATACTTTATTACAGTTCACAACACCAGTAAATTGCAACCTTACATTCAATACTGTATATTGTATATTCTTCAACCAAACAACAGCAACATTCAGATGTGATACAATACCATTTGCAGGTCAAATGTCCACCCCTAAATCTAACCCTTAGGAAAATGAGTAGATTATACAAAAAAACTAATTCATACAGATTTGCCATTAATTGAATTATTAAATACTTATTTTTGTGTGCTTCCTTGCACAATACTATGTTATGACCTCAAAACACTTTTGCCATAGTGCATTTTGAAGTTTGCATCAATGACCATCTCCATATGCATGGCTTTTCTGACATAGTAAACTTGCTCTGTAGCTCACCTGGTACAGAGCATGCATGTACAAGCAAGTCATGATAAAATAATTTAAAGACTTGTAGAAGCAAGCAAAAATGGCATGGTTGCTTCAGATTTGTAATTAATTTCTACTGGAAGGCGAGTTGGAAAACCCAAGTGCAGCTTTTATTAAACAAATATGATATACAAAATACAAACAAATAATGACTTGACTTGAACAGAAACAAACGAAAAACTCACCAACAGAGGATTACAGGGACAATACTCGACGAGAGACAATGGCAAAATGAGGGCTATAAATACCAAACAGAGAGGGTCACATGACACAATCCAACCAATGAGGAACAAGACACATGACTAGGACAACCAATCAGAACATGACACAATAGGCTTGTTCGACTTCATGCGGCACTGCAAAGATCGACTGCCGCCTGTCAAAAGCGATGCATTCTGGTTAGAACATTTGACCGACTTTGATTGGTGCTGCAGCTGCCTTACGATCACATGTGCCATCAAAGTACCGCGAGAGCAAAACGAGACCAGCCGCCTAGGTCAGGCTCTGCAGTTGCTCAAAATCGGCTGCGAGAGCCTTGATGACGACACACTTTATTCTTATTGGTTAGATTATGTGATGACAAGCACGTGTGTTGCGTGTTTATTCTAAAAATTAAATTCCAATAATGATCACATATCTGTTTTTATAACAGTAAAAGCTTTTTTAGTCTAGTCGCACTGTTACCTTGAGTAATTTTTATCAAAAACACTGATAAAAGCATATATACCCCCACTTTATCAGTATTTAGTATCCTATATGTTTATATGCTGAACTTTATTCTTGAACAGAAGACGCTGTATTAAGCAGTATAAAAAAAGTGTTTCTGTTGCTCATAAAAATGCATTTAATTCACTTTATCTGTGATAGAGTATGCAAACACCGTGAGAGCGTCACTACCGGGAGCAGAAAGTGTCTGACTTCACGTATCCACTTTTAATTCCACCCCGACTGCAAGCGGCTACTCTCGCCAGCCGGTGGCAGGCTAATATATTTCATCTCGAACAAGCCTATACACTAGGCAGGAATACATGAGGATAAAGGGAAATCACATGACTAGACAGGAAGCATGACTAAACTACAAAATAAAAGACATGAAAACATGAAACAAAACTCAAAACAGGTGTGACAGATCCCCCCTCTATGGGCGGCTCCTGACGCCCAAACGTAACACCCACCCCAACCCAAACAACAAAAAGTCCAGGAGGGTGGAGGACTGGAGGTGGTCCAGGGGGTGGAGGGCCAGGCCCATGAAGTGGAACCAGGCCTGGATCATAGCATGGCAATGGACCAGGACTGTGGAGCAATGCTGGACCTGGACCATGGGGCAATGGCAGACCTGGGCAGTGGAGACATGGTGGACCTGGGCCGTGAAGCAGAGGCAGGTCTAGACTGTGGAGCAGAGGTGGGCCTAGACCGTGGAGCAATGGCAGGCCTAGGCCGTGGAACAGTGACAGACCGTGAAAGAGTGGAGGACCTGGGCCATGGTACAGTGGCAGAGTGTGGAGAAGTGGAGTAGGAGACCACCAGGTCAGAGCCGGTGGAGCAGGAATCCAGGGCGGAGCCAGCAAAAGCTGAGGACCACCAGGTCAGAACTGCTGGAGCAGGAAGCCAGGGCAGAGCCAGCGGTGCTGAAGACCCCCACAGCAGAATAGACCGGACCGAAGATCCCCACGGTGGAGCAGATGACCACTTCAGTGGAGCCAATGGCGCAGGGAACCACCATGGCAAATCTGGAACAGAGAGCATAGAGAGGCAACAACGGCCTCTATGGCCGTAACAGGTCAGGCAGAGAGTTCATGAACGCCCTCCATGACCGTGACAGGACAGGCAGAGAGTTCATGAACGGCCTCCTTGGCCGTGACAGGACAGGCAGAAAGTTCTGCAGTGGAAGCCGCCGGCACCTCTGGAGGTTCTGCAGCGGACACCACCACCTCTGGGACAGACTCGTGGACAGGAGAGGCCTCTGGGACAGACTTATGGACAGGAGAGGCCTCAGGAGTGCAGTGTACAGCCCAAACACTCAGGATTGCCACCGCCATCACGGGCATTACTGAGGATACAGGAACAGTCTCTGTGATAGCCAGTGCTGAGGCCCTGGGGATGCCAACTGCTCTCATTGACAACAGAGGTGGGTCCATCACACTGGCAATCAGTTTTTTTCAGTCCTGGCCCAAGCCCTGCATCCGCAGGAGCTTGGGTACTATACTGCCCTACAAAGGCAAAGTGCAGTAACTACGCAGACACTGAAACTGAGAAAAATGCCTTTAAAGTTTTTACATCAGCCAGTCAAACATGTTGTGGGTAGATTAGTGGCAATGCATTCATTTAACGCCTTGTTTGGATGACCTTACACAACTAAACCATTATTGCAAAGGAAAGTGCAGTATCTACAAACTAAATGTGTTCATTCAGCTTTATTGTTGTGTTTCTTACTACATGTTGATTGTTTTAAATAACTTTAATAGTTTTATTGATGTTTGCATGTTGTGAATGTTAAAATTGCTCAGTAGTAAGGCTCAAGATCGTCTTATCTACATAATTTCCATGTCTGTGGTTAAGTATATGTATAAAATGTGGATAAAAAAATCTAATTTGTTTGATTAACGTATTTATGTAAAATTATTCTAAAATTAATTTTAATGTCATACAAAAATTGTCACACACATTACACACAAACCACTGGCCTGTGAAATAGTGAAAGAAGTCATCCCTCAGGTAGATTGCATGTTTTCTTGCCTAGCTGGATGTTGTGCTCATGATAATCACGTTGTTTGCATTCACCCAAACTGATTTGCCTGAATTGCAGACAGCGCGAGTCCCGCTCGCTGTGAACTGGGAGCGACCAGGCGGCAGAGGATTCCGCTTGGTCATAAAGCCTTACTCGAATGACTATGTTAACAAATGAAAATGATTTGTGCAAAAAGAATGATTACTTATCAATTAGGAATTTGTTATTTACATTGTTCCCTTATACCTACACGTAGGAACACTATAATTACCGAAACATACACATAACTTCAGTTTACTTACGCAGTTCTTTGCAGGTTGCATATCTGGTTGTTACCCCCTTATTACCCAAACCAAACGTAACACATTGTTCTCTTATACCTACATGTACGTACTTTATAGGTACACTATAATTACAGAAACATACACTGTAAATTCAGTATACTTACGTAGTTCTTTGCGGGTTGTAATCTAAAGCGTTACCAATGTATTTTAAATGAGACTTGCAACACTTAAGCCCTATGCAAAACAACCAAAAATCATATGAATATATAAACTGACCACTAATATCATCCATTTCATTATTATATGCATCTCTCTAGCTCTGTTATACAATCACCTGAAGGGATTCCCAGCAGCTCTCCTCTCTCTTGTTATCGTCATAACTCGGCCTTATACCTACACGTAGGAACACTATAATTACCGAAACATACACATAACTTCAGTTTACTTACGCAGTTCTTTGCAGGTTGCATATCTGGTTGTTACCCCCTTATTACCCAAACCAAACGTAACACATTGTTCTCTTATACCTACATGTACGTACTTTATAGGTACACTATAATTACAGAAACATACACTGTAAATTCAGTATACTTACGTAGTTCTTTGCGGGTTGTAATCTAAAGCGTTACCAATGTATCTTCAATGAGACTTGCTTGACATTTAATTTGGTCAAAATGCTGCCATGACACAGCCAAACTTTTTGTTGTGACTCATTGTTTCTTTGAGTCTGGTGTCGACAAGTTTCTTCTTGTTCCCGTTTGTTCTAGCCAATGCAGCACTTTCACATTTGCAGTTCGCCCGGCTCATCTGCCCCTGAGCAAAAAGTAATGAAGAAAGTGACCAGACAACCCCAACGCCTAAACATTTTGCAAAATACCATAACCCACTGCTCCCTCACTACAGCAGGGGAGGCTGTAGTGCAAACAATGTCCCTGTGCTGTACTTAGAGACTGTTTGCTCAACCAGACTGGACTAAATCTATTCCTCAGGTATCACTCAATGACCTGGAGGTATGAAATCAGAAAAAGACAGACAGATGGAGTTGAGCCCCCTTATTACCCAAACCAAACGTAACACATTGTTCTCTTATACCTACATGTACGTACTTTATAGGTACACTATAATTACAGAAACATACACTGTAAATTCAGTATACTTACGTAGTTCTTTGCGGGTTGTAATCTAAAGCGTTACCAATGTATCTTCAATGAGACTTGCTTGACATTTAATTTGGTCAAAATGCTGCCATGACACAGCCAAACTTTTTGTTGTGACTCATTGTTTCTTTGAGTCTGGTGTCGACAAGTTTCTTCTTGTTCCCGTTTGTTCTAGCCAATGCAGCACTTTCACATTTGCAGGTCGCCCGGCTCATCTGCCCCTGAGCAAAAAGTAATGAAGAAAGTGACCAGACAACCCCAACGCCTAAACATTTAGCAAAATACCATAACCCACTGCTCCCTCACTACAGCAGGGGAGGCTGTAGTGCAAACAATGTCCCTGTGCTGTACTTAGAGACTGTTTGCTCAACCAGACTGGACTAAATCTATTCCTCAGGTATCACTCAATGACCTGGAGGTATGAAATCAGAAAAAGACAGACAGATGGAGTTGAGCCGGTGAGAGAGGAGCTAGATGGGGACATTATTGGAGGTGAGAGCACTTTCTCTTTTCTGCGATTTCTCTCAAAGAAGGACTGCCACAGGCACAGCTCAATATGTCTTGGCACAGCGGAGTAACTCTCATATGCTAATTCTGGATTCCTGCTCCACCTCGGTACACAAAACCCTTTGTGTTTATCTCTGATAGTGGGTGTGTTTACTTGTAATAAGGGATTTATGTCAGCACAGAGAGCAATTAAGAAGAAAGTTTATACGACAAGTTTTTATTCAGAGTGCTTCCTGCAGGCCAATTTAAAAACAAACCAAACCTTTTTTTTTATTGAGTTAAAATTAATAAATAATAGCTGCCTCATTTCAGAGCTTTGAAAGCATGTTGATAAACTGAATTAATTGGAGTTGCATATTTTGAATTTTAATTATTATATAACATATAACAATTATTTGAAGTAAAAAAAAAACTCCTTAGTGATTTTAAAAGACAAAAAACTATAGCACAATAGCCATTCTGTAATATTAATATAGGACTTTTGGAACATTGCTCTTTTTTGTTTGACAATTTGAATAGTGCCATCATCAACTGTGAGTTTGGGACAGGACTGCTTTGAGAATGTGTTTGCAAAAAAAATAAATAAATCATATATATATGAATGATCTGTGTATCTGTGTCCTCTGAAAATCTAGTCTGATATGTTTGTATTGCAATTCTCTCAGCTTACCATGTTATAATGTGAATACATTGTGCCATTTTCTTCTTCTCCAGACTCAATTTCTGACCAGATTAACATATAAAGAATCACCGAGGCATGTTTATTTTGCTGAGATTGTTAGGGGAATCTGGTGCTGCAATAATGTTGATATTAGAAGGTGGATTCTCTCAGGATTCACTACATCAGTCAAATTAGCCAGGAAATTCTGATACATGGATGTTATATTCTGGCCCTGTGGATTTTAGAACGCAAACTGTGTTAAAGGTAATTCGCACTAGTTTATTTAGTTTACCTACTTACAATATCCAGAAGTGGATTTACATGCATCAGAGGAGAACTGTGTCATTTCTGTTTGTTTTCTACGGTGGCCGAGAAGTGTAAAACAAATCACAATTCTGAAAACAAAATAACAAATTACAAATGCAAATGCAAATCTAAAAGACAAAATAACAATTCTGAAAACACAACAACAATTCCGAAAACATTATAACAAGTCAGAAAATACAACAACAAATCAGAAAACAAAATAACAAGTCAGAAAACACAACGACAATTAAATGAGATTAGCTCTCTGCTCGTGCCTCAGTCACGCTCGTCAGGAAAGTGAGTGAAACACACACACAAACACACACATTTTTATTTATTTATATTTTTTTATCAAACAATAGGCCTTTGTCATTAATAGCGGCTAATGTGAAAGCAGTGCTAGTGTGAAAGCACCCTTAATACTGTTTGATATAACTCAATTCCAGTTTAATATTCCTAATAAAAAGACTGTTCAACTCTGTTCAATATTTTGTATTAATATTCTCGCCTTTAAATTCTCTATATATTTTCGAGTGTAATAATGGAAAACGTTGGTGGAAACTGACCCTAACTGAGGGACAGTCATAATTTGTGTAAAATCATTTTCACACAAAAATATTAAAATAGTTAATGTTCTCATATTTTAGAATATCAAATATAAAAATAAAATAAATATGTGATTAATGTATTTAACAAAAATTAATGCCTAGGAATAAAAGTGTCCATAGTTAGAAAGAAATAAAAACCTTCTAGGCATTAAAAAGAAGAGTTAATATTTACTGTACATGTAAAATCTAAAACTGTAGTATTAATGAAACGAGTGTCCTCTTTCAGTAAACAAGAGCAGAGATATACTTCTAAAATGGAGTCATCACTGGAGATGTTTGATATTTTATATTGCTTACATATTGCTTAATTCTGGGTTAGGCATTGACTTTTTAGGTCCATATCAAGAAATGCCTACAGACTCTTAACATGACCTCGATATCGAATGGTTTTGCAGAAGGCAATAACTGAATCACCTTGAAGCGCTTATCTTAAGTGCAGATGTGCTCATACCCTGAATCTCTACTAACTGGGTCTTATCACTTGAATCTTTGCTGAACTCAAACGCTGAATAAAACATTAAAACACAGTGCTCCTGTGTGTGTTTATTGTTAGTGCAAGCATAAATTACACAGGACAAACATTAGCAGTGTTTCCCCTGATGCTGCACTCACAGATCTTGTGATATACAAACAGTTCACATCAAACCTTGCTGCAGGTGTTACACATCGTGTGAAACTGTACAGGCACATTTAGGTCACATTCCCATGTTGGTTGTTCCTTGGAGTTGGATTTGATGTCACAATCCTTACTGTTTCATCCAAGTATGATGGTGATTTTTTTCTTGTCTTCAGCCAGCAAATTTTAAACAGTAACATTTTTAATAATAAAAAGGTCAACAAGTATTGTAATTAGTCAATTGTATATATATAAACCTAACCCACTCTGCCAGCACCAAAGCACCAGAGAATGCTTAGTACCCTGACAGCCCTACATTATCTTAAGTATTTTTACAACAAAATACGTTTTGTCTGTAGAAGACAGTCTAATGAAATAATTTATGTTAATTCCCTAAACAAGCTTTCAAAGGTAAATCCTCTTGGGGAGTGGGCTATTTCATGTAATTTCATTCAAGGGATCCTTTCAACATGGAATTTGTTCAAGCTCAAAAATATCTGTAAGGTATTGAGGTTGTACAGTTCAACCTGACTGTCAATGATAGTTTACATAATGTGCATGAACATTTAGCACTGAAAAGCAAGAAGAATAACTCAACTTTCTTTTATTCCAAAAGGAGCTGTAAAAAAAGGAACATAAACAAAATGTCATTGCCATAAACTACAGCAGAACAGAAATGCATATAGCGCTCATAAATGACTAGAATTTGGACAGTCGTTTAAACAAACTTTACTGCAGCCTTAAATTTGGGATTTTCTCATTTTGTTGGGTGACAGGTAGGACAGAAGTTTTTTATTGAATGTTTAGACAAAATATAAAATAAAATATATATTTATACATATATATATAAATATATATATGCTTACTTATAACTCTCTAGTACTGTAGTGAAGCTCCAATTGCTTTGATCTAGTCATATAAATGTATCACTGCCTTAATGTTTTCCAAATCCTGGCATGTTAGGTATCAAAATGACTGTCTTCTGATTCCCTGATTAATGGTGTATAGTACGTCACCATAACTTGCACCATGCTCTTTTTTACCACACTTTGGCTTATATTATATTGTACAATACTCCATAAACATGCCAATGGGCTGTAAATGGAGACAAAAATTCTCCCGCTCAAAATTCACGCCTTGTATTGGCCATTCCACCAAAGATGGGTGTGACTGGGGAACCATTAAAAGTCCCTAACCCAAACCAACCATTGCTCAAACCCTTTGAGACAGACACTCTCTATGACATCTGGGTTTGACATTCTGGCAGTTTTTATTTTCAAGTAACTTTGTCAATTCACTGTGGACTCTCTGATCTTCAGAAGAACCCGATGAATGCCTTCAGCTCACTCCTCTAACTAACTCATCAAGAACTTCCGTTGTCTACCGCATCCGGACTCTTGTTCAGCAACAAAGCCAACGCAAGTAACAGTGTCCAAGTAGTTAGATGCGTGTCTAAGTTTGGGTCCCTTTATCAAGGTAATTTTTGATTCTCTGATTCTCATTAGGTTGCCATTCTTTTATTCTTCTTCTCTCTCTCTCTGTCTCTTTCTTTATTTTCCTTCTTTCTGTATTCATGTGTTTTGCTTAGTTCAGTTGTATGTTACCTGTAGTTTCATTTATTAAATTCACGATCGGTTGCCTCTGTGTGCTGCTCACAATTCAGAGTCACTGAACATTGATCTTGCTACTGTATATACTAAGTTAGTGGTAGTACTGTATAAAGTAGGAAAGCTGTTCCTTCTTGGCCAGGAAGATAATCTTTCCTAGAATTGTTAAATGATTATACTGTCTGCTCAGTGGATGAACAGATTAAATAATTGTAATTTGATTCTGCTACAGTAAATTCTGAGATCTAATCTAAATATTTATAATTATTTATAACCAGTTATAATTAATCGAAAATATTTCCCCTTTTTGAGCTAATTACTACAATGCATTGAGAGGTGTGCAAATAAACATTCTTCAAAAGCCTGATGTATCATATTTTTTTCAAAAAACAAACAAACAAAAAAAAATTATAGATAATCAAGTAAACATAAATCTCTTAAGTCCAGTAGATGTTCATCTTGAAATATTATAATAACAATACAAATGCTGTCCTTACATTTACTCTATAAAAATAATTTGATCAATATGTTAAAGATTTTTCAGCAAATATACACATGTACTGCAACCAGAAGGTGGGCATTACTTACTAGAAAAGTATGAACTATTAATCCGAAGACAGAAAGCATGCAAAATATTGTGTACAACTGGTTTTTAGAACAAGCTTTACTTATAGCAAGTTTTATAAGTAAGCTTTATAGGGTTAATAAGAAAAAATGTAGTTAAAACATGTATAGGCCTAAGTTAATCAATTTTGATTGTAAATGAGGTTTTTTTTTTTTCTTTAAAAGAGAAAATAATTTTCCATCCTAACCGAACCTATTAAAGGCATATCACAGAATAGGAATTACCTCAAAAATGTAATTCCATGAATCAAAGTCAAATACATAGATTTAATCTCAACATCTGTGGAATTCATGCATTATAGAACCGAAGCAGAAGAAGCTCGGCTTTCTCCTTGAGTCAATAAAAACCAAATAGTTATTCAAACAGACATGCTACAGCCTTTACATAATAAATGGACCAGTCCTGGTCAATTATTGTTTGATTTCTCTGCCTCCATTGCATGAAATTGTGTTGTCTGGACTTGTGAAAGGCAGAGAAATTGATGTTTGTTGTCATTTGGAAACTATTTTCCTTTTCAAATAGTTGTGGGCATTTTAAAATGGGTACAGTACAATAAAGCTGATTTTCAATGAAAGAACTGAAGACAACAGAAGGCAACTATGTGATGTATTATACTTTTAAATGATTTGTCACTAGTGTCATTCATTGTAAACAACTATGCACACGAGTCATTAATCAGGAAAGCAAACATGTGGGCTGGCCACCATTAAAATGGCACTTCTAAAGGAGTGATAGGCCTGTGACTCATTGGAGTGGGATACAGAAGCTCATTAGAGGTCAATAAAAATGAAGTTATCATCCAGCAGGGCAGCAGAAGGAGCAGTTCTGCTCTCAGGAGTCAGTTTCTCTCAGCAGTGGCCAAATTAATCACATTTATTCCTGCAAACAAGAACCACCACGGATCTAAAGCACATGCGTAAAATATGTGTGATGCTGGCTGTTTTTCTTTGAATGTGCTTGCTTGACATTCTTCCATTCATTTCGAGAGGCATCAGGTATGTAACTTGACAGAAATATGGAAAACAGAATGCAAAAGCTTGATAGGGGATTTCTTATCAGTGTAAAGGAAGTTTGTCATCTTCTAAACCCTTTAACGGTTTTTTTTAATGCACAAAAGCTCAACGGCTTTGAGCTTGTCACTCTTGTTTACCCCCTGAAGTCGAGCATGTCTCTGGAGGCAAAAATTGTGCACATTTGCAGGAATGTAATAGGATGGTTTTATTACTATAGTGGCAAAGCATGTTGAGTTGTCTTAGAAGATGCTGACATCTGAAATCTGAACCAAAGAATACAAGGTATATGTACAAAGAGCTGCCCTTGCAACATCCTTCCTCTGGTCACTTTAGTTTCAACAGAACAATGAATTAACCTTGCCGTGGGTACATGATAGTATTTTTATCTGAGCCAAAAGTGTATGATGTAAGGCTGAAAAAATGGGGTAAAAATGGGTACATAACCGTTTCTGTTTTCTGGGTGTCTGGAAATGGGGCAACAGATTATTCCCAAGCATAGGCCCAAAGCTATGTGGAACTCTACTGCAGAAACAAGAACAGGAGGGTTGCCAGGTAGTATTAGGGGCATTTTCTGCCTCTTTTAAGTATACCAACAGTTGGAAACGCATAACTCCGAGGTGGTGTTACTGTACTTACTAAGTGTTTTTGTTACATAAAGTAAACCATGAGAGTTAAAGTTCACCCAAAATTACAATTTGTTGAAGTTTCTTCACTTTTCTTCACTCTCAGGCCATCCAAGATGTAGATGAGTTTGCTTCTTCATGGGAACAGATTTGGAAAAATTACATCACTTGCTCACCAATGGATCATCTGCAGTGAATGGGTGCCGTTAGAATGAGAGTCCAAACAACTGATAAAAACCACAATAATCCACAAGTAATCCACACAACTCCAGTCCAACAATTAATGTCTTGTGAAGTCAAAAGCTGTTTATTTTTAAGAAACAAATCCATCATTAAGCGTTTTAACTTTAAACCGTCATTTTAACTCAACGTCACAACTTGTATCATCTAGAAATCAGTTTCCACTTGTAAATATGACTTTCCATGGTCATTCATGAACATTCATGTAATTACAACATTTCCACATAAATACACAGAGTAAACAAGGAACTAAACACGACAAAGGTGAAACTAATTGGTAACTGTAACAAATTCAGGAAATGAACACAGGAAGTTAAAATGGATACAATGAAAAATAATAAAAACTGATGTTATATTATACAGTTAAATTATATTTATTATACTTATATTACATTATACAGTTTGTAATAACTTCAACGTGTTTTTAATAATAAATATGTTAACACACAAACATATTAAAACATTGGTTGCTTGTTGATGAAGAAAGGTAAATTGTTTTCTATATGCCTTGAACATCAAACTGACAATGGATCATTAAAGGAAAATGGAGCATGAATTTTAAATGGTCGAAAAAAGAGAGGGGATTTTGCCCACTTTGTCACTCTACTGTATATATTGAATACATTTTACTGGTGGATTGGTGCTAAGATACAGAACAATAGACTGAACTATTCATTCAGAAGAGATATCCATTGCCCGTCATTGTAATCCGGTAATGTCTCTGTCACTTCAGCCTTAGTCATCAGTAGTGAGAGAACTTGGAAGAGAATGAAAGGCAGCATATAATAGAAGATCAAACAGCCTTCATTTTCCAGAATTATTAAGTTTTCATTTCCTTGAAAGTGCTGTGCAGTGGTGAGAAAAAATTATTTTGGATCGGGCAAATAGATTTAAATTATTTTAGATTATTTCTTTTTTCTTTTCTTTTCTTTTCTCTCTCTTTTTTTTTAGAAAAATAATTAGTCAAATAATGACAGCATCTATAATAAGTAGCATCCAACAGCTGCTATTGCATAGAGGTTATAATAAGAAATATTCCTTCTTTCAAGTCATTGTCACTTTTGCCTTCCTTCTCTTGCCTTCAGGTCCAGCCTGAAGAGAGGGCAGGAAGCCATGAGGTGCATTGCTGTCAATGATGTTGAGATGTGACTGAAGCTAATTGTGACTTGTCACTGCTTCTACACATCCAGCATGCCATCTCACTTACAAGTAGACTTGTTCTTTTCACACAGATGGCAGAATTATTTTCTCAAATATATAATATAGTACCGAGTCTGTGTTCTCATTCACCCCGCGACAATATATATGTGTTAGGGCTGGGTTTTGACAAATTTCATGGTTCGATTCGATTCTCATTCACAAGCTTGCGATTTGATTTGATTCGATTCAATAACGATTATTTTGGATATATATCTAGTACACATGCAACATTTTCTCAATGAAAAACAATTCTTAACTGATGCTGTAAATATATACATGAGAGTCAGTTGGTACTACTACTATAATATTGAAGGTTAAAACTTCCTAGGCTATACAGCTGCTTAAATTACACTTAATGAAGTTTTTATAATAAAAGTTACAATTGCATAATATTTCTACTTCAATTCGTTTTTTTTAAATATAAACATTTAAATGGTGGCTGTCATAAAAAATATAAATGAAACATTGAAGAACAGTAAAAGTTATAATGAATATGTTATATGGTGCATATATTTAGCAAAATGCTCCTCTCTACAGTTTATTTTTCTAGTTGACTAATGAGTTTATGGTCACCGAATGTTTTTTTCTAAGGGAAAAGTGACATTACGTGACATTGTTTACAAGCCGATATATTAACGTCTTTGCGCGGCTGAAACACTGATTGAGCGATTACATGAGACAAGATATGGATTGTAACGTTGTACTCTTTCTTTTAACTTACCTTTGGATGTTTAGTCATGTTTATTTTGTGCTGAAACTGGAATTGATGTAGAGGAGATGATCAGTTCACGTGCGCCTCGTGGCTCGCGCTGCTGTTTTTATTGAACCGAGGCGCGCCGCGCTACAGCGATCACTCCACATTAAACAGCGCCAAAACAGCATTTATTGTTTGAATACTGCAATACAATGAACAGAATTAGAAATCTGAGACTTTGTTTCATAATAAAAGTACCAAAGCACAATGTATTGCTGGAATGTCTTTCATTTGGAATAGCCGGAAATGTTATTGCTATTAGGCTATTATTTTTTTTCCTGTTCTTAGCCACCAACATGACAGCCGTTGGAAAGAATTAACATTGACCAGTCAGGAAATGGCAGTTCTATTGCTCTGCCCTAAACCTGCTTAAACAGCATTTTAAGACATTTTACACTGCCAGTCAAACATTTTTGAAAGAGGTCTAATATGCTCAACAAAGTTTTTATTTAATCAGAAACATTTATATAGAAACAAAAAATTAATACTGTGAAATAGTATTCCAATTTGAAATAACTAAATATTTTTTCTATTTGAATATATTTTGAAATGTAATTTAATTGTAAAGCTGAATTTTTGTCACACGATCCTTAAAGGTGCAGTAGGATATATTGAAAATGCTAACTTTAGCCTGATAGCACTGAAAGCGAAAGTCCCACCCTCCCTGCAAATCGCCATCCAAAGCCACACCCCCTGAACGCATGAACGCGAACAGACCAGAGACAACATTACTGCAATACATCATGTGTCATTCACCGGTGAGAAAACTTTATAGTACAGTTAGTAAAAGTTAGTGTAAATTTTGTTAACGAAGACTATGACAAAAAATGTTCGTTGACGACCTTTTTTCCCATGACTAAGACGAGACGAAGACAAGATGACAATAAGGTCAAAAAACGATAACTAAGACTATATCAACATGCAATTTCGTTGACGAAATAAGACGAGACTAAAATGTATTCAAAAAGATAAAAAATTTACCAAAAACCTCTTTTTATTTTCGTCAAAAAAGGAGACAAAATGTTATTCAAGAGTTATCAAGAGTTCTAATCCCCGAATCAGAGCTTCGCTGTTAAATTCATACATTTTCTGCCCGGTGTGATTTGCTTATTTTAAGCAATCTGGCAACTATGTGCACGCGCTCGCTCCTCATTACGGAAGCGCCGCTGCAGATGATCTGAAAAACAAACAAGCTGGAGTTTAGCGATCTAAATGAAAGCGTCATTCAGCCGGTCAGTGTTCTGTCATGAGATCTCACTATATTGTTTGCGATCAAAATACATTTGAGTAAGACTAAGACTAAATTAAAAATGGCTGCCAAAATTAACACTGCTGTATGGTTAATTCATAATAATCTTATTGCTAAAATGTCAAGTTTTCATTGACTAAAACTAGACTAAAATACTTCAGGTTTTCTTTGACTAAAACTACACTAAAATACTTTAGATTTTCTTGGACTAAAACTAGACTAAAATGTTGAGACTTTTAGTCGACTAAAACTTGACTAAAACTAAATAGGATAAGGTTGACTAAATATGATAAAAACTAACAAGGACATTTTAGGCCGGGACTAAGACTAAAATAAAAATAGCTGACAAAATGAACACTAGTAAAAGTACTACAATTATACCAGGAAGGAAGATCGGGTTGTTGATGTTTGCCTGCCATTCTCGTGCTGATGACGTATCCTGTCTGTGCGAACAGGGTGCAGAGGTATGCAAATACATATGTTGACAGGCAGGTAGGAAAGTCAATCAAAATGCTCGGAATGAGCGTTTTGATTGGACGAACATTTCTTGATCCTACGCCTTACACAGAATATATAAATACATATAATGTTGACAGGCAGGTAGGAAAGTCAATCAAAATGCTCGGAATGAGCGTTTTGATTGGACGAACATTTCTTGATCCTACGCCTTACACAGAATATATAAATACATATAAATACATTTCGACCACTTAACTTAACGACTGCTATCTGGATGTGAATAGACTTTTAACCAGCATAGCAAAAAATGTTTCTGAAGAAATCATTTTAATATGAAAACTCAGTTCCCTATCTGTCGGTCACTACGAGTTATGTCGTGACTAGGGTTGGGAACCGGTCTTATTCAGAACCGGTTCTGTTTTTTGAAAAGAACCGGAACCGTGACCAATTTCTACTTTTCGGTTCCGAAAACGGTTCTGGTGCGACACGTGACCAAGCGCTGTGAGCAGCCG